>NC_042960.1:44023082-44303082 GCF_901001165.1 Salmo trutta | reverse complement strand
CTCAGTACTCCTCACAGCTCATTAATAACACACAGGATATACTCAGCTCAGTACTCCTCACAGCTCATTAATAACACAGGATATACTCAGCTCAGTACTCCTCTCAGCTCATTAATAACACACAGGATATACTCAGCTCAGTACTCCTCACAGCTCATTAATAACACAGGATATACTCAGCTCAGTACTCCTCTCAGCTCATTAATAACACACAGGATATACTCAGCTCAGTACTCCTCACAGCTCATTAATAACACACAGGATATACTCAGCTCAGTACTCCTCACAGCTCATTAATAACACACAGGATATACTCAGCTCAGTACTCCTCACAGCTCATTAATAACACACAGGATATACTCAGCTCAGTACTCCTCTCAGCTCATTAATAACACACAGGATATACTCAGCTCAGTACTCCTCACAGCTCATTAATAACACAGGATATACTCAGCTCAGTACTCCTCTCAGCTCATTAATAACACACAGGATATACTCAGCTCAGTACTCATCACAGCTCATTAATAACACACAGGATATACTCAGCTCAGTACTCCTCTCAGCTCATTAATAACACACAGGATATACTCAGCTCAGTACTCCTCACAGCTCATTAATAACACAGGATATACTCAGCTCAGTACTCCTCACAGCTCATTAATAACACAGGATATACTCAGCTCAGCACTCCTCACAGCTCATTAATAACACAGGATATACTCAGCTCAGTACTCCTCACAGCTCATTAATAACACAGGATATACTCAGCTCAGTACTCCTCACAGCTCATTAATAACACAGGATATACTCAGCTCAGTACTCCTCACAGCTCATTAATAACACAGGATATACTCAGCTCAGTACTCCTCTCAGCTCATTAATAATACAGGATATACTCAGCTCAGTACTCCTCACAGATCATTAATAACACACAGGATATACTCAGCTCAGTACTCCTCACAGCTCATTAATAACACACAGGATATACTCAGCTCAGTACTCCTCTCAGCTCATTAATAACACACAGGATATACTCAGCTCAGTACTCCTCACAGCTCATTAATAACACACAGGATATACTCAGCTCAGTACTCCTCACAGCTCATTAATAACACACAGGATATACTCAGCTCAGTACTCCTCACAGCTCATTAATAACACACAGGATATATTCAGCTCAGTACTCCTCTCAGCTCATTAATAACACACAGGATATACTCAGCTCAGTACTCCTCACAGCTCATTAATAACACACAGGATATACTCAGCTCAGTACTCCTCTCAGCTCATTAATAACACAGGATATACTCAGCTCAGTACTCCTCTCAGCTCATTAATAACACAGGATATACTCAGCTCAGTACTCCTCCCAGCTCATTAATAACACATGATATACTCAGCTCAGTACTCCTCACAGCTCATTAATAACACAGGATATACTCAGCTCAGTACTCCTCACAGCTCATTAATAACACACAGGATATACTCAGCTCAGTACTCCTCACAGCTCATTAATAACACACATGATATACTCAGCTCATTAATAACACAGGATATACTCAGCTCAGTACTGACCCAGGCTACGTCCCAAATGGCCCCATATTACTTATTTTAGTAACACACTGCAGTGACCACACTGAGACCACAGCGATCAGAAGGGACCCTCCCTCAGCTTCCGGGAGATTCAGACTAAAACTACCAGCCATAGATGTCAGTAAGTTCAGAGTTGAAAGAAAGACAGGGCAGCGTCAGTGTACTACATAATGTTTCTCCCTCGTACTGTGAGTGTCTTTCTATCAGTCAGTAACAGTATGTACATATGTCCTCCTCTCTCACTAACAGCAGAAATACAGCACTCAGCCGTGTGGCTAGAAACGACGCGCTCTTTGTGATCCATTATCTGATAGATAGAACACTATAAGCTTTAGAATGTAATAAGAGTGCCATGGTCTGTGTGACCTATCAGTTTAACTAGTGGAACCAGAAAGGAGATATTCTAAGAAGCGTCTGTACAGACATGATCCCCAGATCCCTGAACAGCAGAATACTGGACATAGATCTAGCTCTATATATATACGGCTCTGATTGGCCCTATCTCTGATTTATGCTAATCTCTGACCATGTAAAGCCTCACATCTTTAACAACTAAAAATAGTCTCCTTTTTTCTCCGGGCTCCACAGAGCTAAATACCGTATTAATGCTAGAAAGAATGTGATGAGCAATGTTAGAGGGATATGAAATGGAGAGAGACATATATAGAGATATGAAATGGAGAGACATGTAGAGAGATATGAAATGGAGAGAGACATATAGAGAGATATGAAATGGAGAGAGACATATAGAGATATGTAATGGAGAGAGACATATATAGAGAGATATGAAATGGAGAGAGACATATAGAGAGATATTTAATGGAGAGAGACATATAGAGAGATATAAGTAATGGAGAGAGACATATAGAGAGATATGAAATGGAGAGAGACATATAGAGAGATATGAAATGGAGAGAGACATATAGAGAGATATGAAATGGAGAGAGACATATATAGAGAGATATGAAATGGAGAGAGACATATAGAGAGATATGAAATGGAGAGAGACATATATAGAGAGATATGAAATGGAGAGAGACATATAGAGAGATATGAAATGGAGAGAGACATATAGAGAGATATGAAATGGAGAGAGACATATATAGAGAGATATGAAATGGAGAGAGATATGAAATGGAGAGAGACATATAGAGATATGAAATGGAGAGAGACATATATAGAGAGATATGAAATGGAGAGAGACATATGTAGAGATATAAGTAATGGAGAGAGACATATAGAGAGATATGTAATGGAGAGAGACATATGGAGAGATATGTAATAGAGAGACATATAGAGATATGTAATGGAGAGAGACATATATAGAGATATGTAATGGAGAGAGACATATAGAGAGATATGTAATAGAGAGACATATATAGAGAGATATGTAATGGAGAGAGACATATATAGAGAGATATGTAATGGAGAGAGACATATAGAGAGATATGTAATAGAGAGACATATAGAGATATGTAATGGAGAGAGACATATATAGAGAGATATGTAATGGAGAGAGACATATATAGAGAGATATGTAATGGAGAGAGACATATATAGAGAGATATGAAATGGAGAGAGACATATAGAGAGATATGTAATAGAGAGACATATATAGAGAGATATGTAATGGAGAGAGACATATATAGATATGTAATGGAGAGAGACATATATAGAGAGATATGTAATGGAGAGAGACATATAGAGAGATATGTAATAGAGAGACATATATAGAGAGATATGTAATGGAGAGAGACATATAGAGAGATATGTAATAGAGAGACATAGAGATATGTAATGGAGAGAGACATATAGAGAGATATGTAATGGAGAGAGACATATAGAGAGATATGAAATGGAGAGAGACATATAGAGAGATATGTAATGGAGAGAGACATATATAGAGAGATATGTAATGGAGAGAGACATATATAGAGAGATATGTAATGGAGAGAGACATATATAGAGATATGTAATGGAGAGAGACATATAGAGAGATATGAAATGGAGAGAGACATATATAGAGAGATATGTAATGGAGAGAGACATATATAGAGATATGTAATGGAGAGAGACATAAATAGAGAGATTGAAGTTAAGGGACGAGAGATACTGTGGATTAGAGTAACTTGGATCAGGTAGGTACTGTTTGTTGCCTCCACCAATCATATCACTCCATTCATTTATGACATCATCACCCTGTGGTGCAGTTTGATGACGTCACTGTGGCCGCCAGAGGTAGGTACCAGGTCGCGTCAGGCATGTTGCGTGTTCTGTGTTTTCGTGACGCGTGTTGCACGTGTGTTGGGACATGCAACACTGACGTTTCTATTGTAGCTTGACGTCTGACGGGTGTGAACTCTCTTTCTGATTGGCAGAATATCAACCAATTAGAGCTCTTTGGAGACATCTCCACACTCCCGGACATCTACTCCCCCTCGGTGAGTACACACCCCCCTCCCTCTCGCTCTCTCCTGACATTTGATCAGGGCGTAGTTAGACCACTGTTTTGCATGTGTGTGTCTGTTTAGCTCCCCTGAGGGTGGAAAGTAGTTTTCACCTGTTCCTCCCCATTCTCCTCTCTTCCCTCAGACCCCAGCCTCTCCAGCCAACACCCTGGACCCCTCTCTGGGCCTGCAGCCCACAACGGAACTCTTCACCCCCTTCAACCCAGCCTCCGTACCCTCAGGTAGGAACTCTCCCCTCTTCTCCTCTCTTCTTCTCTCCTCTCCCCTCTCTTCTCCTCTCTTCTTCTCTCTTCTTCTCTCCTCTCCCCTCTCTTCTCCTCTCTTCTTCTCTCCTCTCCCTTCCTCTCCCCTCTCTTCTCCTCTCTTCTTCTCTCTTCTTCTCTCCTCTCCCCTCTCTTCTCTCTTCTTCTCTCCTCTCCCTTCCTCTCCCCTCTCTTCTCCCCTTTTCTCCTCTCTTCTAATCTCCTCTCCCCTCTCTTCTCCTCTCTTCTCCTCTCTTCTTCTCTCCTCTCCCCTCTCTTCTATGATATGACTGATGCTCATCGTGGATGTAATGATCGTAGTTCAGCAGAACAATTAAGACACAACATTAACCACAGGCTAAAGTAGGTCACTACTGCAGTGGTACATGGGGTACTCTGTGTGTGTGTGTGTTTATGTGTGTGTTTGTGCGTGTGTTGATGCGTGTGTTTGTGCGTGTGTTTATGCGTGTGTTTGTGCGTGTGTTTGTGCGTGTGTTTATGCGTGTGTGTTTGCGTGTGTGTTTGCGCGTGTGTTTATGCGTGTGTTTGTGCGTGTGTTTATGCGTGTGTTTGTGCGTGTGTTTATGCGTGTGTTTATGCGTGTGTTGTGCGTGTGTTTATGCGTGTGTTTGTGCGTGTGTTTATGGGTGTGTTTGTGCGTGTGTTTATGTGCGTGTGTTTGTGCGTGTGTTTGTGCGTGTGTTTATGTGTGTTTGTGCGTGTGTTTATGTGTGTGTGTTTATGTGCGTGTTTGTGCGTGTGTTTATGTGTGTGTTTGTGCGTGTGTTTATGTGTGTGTGTGTTTATGTGTGTGTTTGTGCGTGTGTTTATGTATGTATTTATGTGTGTGTTTGTGTGTGTGTTTATGTGTGTGTGTTTATGTGTGTGTGTTTATGTGTGTGTTTGTGTGTGTTTGTGCGTGTGCGTGTGTTTATGTGTGTGTGTTTGTGTGTGTGTTTGTGCGTGGGTTTATGTGTGTGTGTTTATGTGTGTGTTCGTGCGTGTGTTTATGGGTGTGTTTGTGCGTGTGCTTATGTGTGTGTTTGTGCGTGTGTTTATGTGTGTGTTTGTGCGTGTGTTTATGGGTGTGTTTGTGCGTGTGTTTATGTGTGTGTTTGTGCGTGTGTTTATGGGTGTGTTTGTGCGTGTGTTTATGTGTGTGTGTTTATTTCTGTGTTTGTGCATGAGTATAACTCTCTCCTCTCCTCTCTGTGTCCAGGTTATGTGACGATGGGAGCAGTACCTCCAGGTCAGGTGTGGTCCCAGCAGGCGTTTGCAGCCCAGGCAGGTCCTCTGTTCGGGGTCCCGTCCCCCCTGGGTCAGTCCCTCCCTGTAGCCCAGGTCCTGCCTGGAGGCCAGCCTCTCATCTGGGGCCAGGCCAACCTCTTCCCTGCTACACAGCAGCAGTGGGCCGCCATGACTGGAGCAGGTATATACACACAGACACATACATGTACGTATGCACGCACACACACACACACACGCATGCACATACATACATGCGCGCACACACAGTAAAGTGTATTTTCCTGTGTGTAGGGTTCCCTGCTACAGCCTACCTCCCAACCCAGCCAGGGTCTCTGCCTGCCATGTTCCTCCCAGTTAATCAACCCTGCGACAGCCTATCATCTGCCGGCGCTGCCTCTAACCCCGCCCCCTCATCAGCCTCCAGTCCACAGCATGCAGAGAGGCAGCGGCAGAAGATGAGCAAGGTACGATCATTTTATTCCAGCCATTTTATTTAAACCAAACAAATCAATGGAGAGTCAAGTCACATTTAGGGTAATGGCCTGGCCACGACACAAAAGCTCTATACAAAAGCTTTTTATTGCCCAACATCTTACATAGTGTGTCTTTAACATCTTCTACTCTTTCTGTAGGAGATGTTTAAGGACTTCCAGCTAGCGAAGCCCCCTGCCATGCCTGCTAAGATGGGGGACCAGCACCAAAGTCTAGCGGGGACCTCAGAGGCCTTCAGTTCCTATTTCAGCCGCGTGGGGACCGTCACCGATACAGACGACTGTGACGACTTTGACATCTCTCAGCTCAACCTCACTCCTGTCACCTCCACCACGCCCTCCACTAACTCACGTATGTACACACACCTGGCTGGTTGTTTAAGAGATGACTTTCTGTTTGGAAGTTTCCTCCAGCCCTCAGTCCATTCCACCTCCGTGTTTGCCTCCACTCCCAGTCTTGTTTACTTTCTGTATCTCATTTGATCAATTGTAATTTGTTTTATTGTATGTGTCGCTGCAATTCATCTTTTAGCTATCATCGTCATCATCATCATCAATAAAACTAAAGAGAGACAGTCGTTGTCCCCCTCTCCTCCCCCAGCTCCGACCCCGGCCCCCAGACAGAGTTCTCCATCTAAATCGTCGCTGTCTCACGTTAGTGACCACATTGACCACATCAGTGACCCTCCTACAGACGCCACCGACCCCCCCACAGATGACTCGTTCGGCGAGGTGGAGGGCTCCCCCAGTCGCAGTGGAGAGGAGGATGCGGTGAGTGACTGTGTGTGTGTGTGCGTGCCCGGAGAGTGTGTGTGTGTGTGTGTGTGTGTGTGTGTGTGTATTTAGATCTGTTGATGAATAGGCTGTGTAGCAGCACAGTGGGCCAGGTAATTATTCTCTCTGATTGGCTACTCTCATAGCTGGCCTGTTTGTGTGTGTGTGTGTGTGTGTGTGTGTGTGTGTGTGTGTGTGTGTGTGTGTGTGTGTGTGGCCAGTAAAGCATTAAATTAGCTGCTTGAAGTGTCAGATAGATCATTAAGATGTTATTAATGTTAGCAGGTAGCTCCATACATCATCTGATCTGTAGCACCATGTTATTATTCAACTGATGAACTACAGGAGAGAAAAAACCCCTAGGGTCTTTTCTAGGGCAATTAATATTTATTATTCACCAAATCTATATGAGAGAGAGAGAGAGAGAGAGAGAGATGAAAGCACTGGAGTCACCAACCTGACAATGGTGAAAGAACTGAATTGGAAGCTATGCCTTCTACCATTGATTCTGTTGACCGTTAATTCCTAAGTATCCCCCCTCTCCTGTCTCTCTCTCTCTCTCTCTCTCTCTGACAGAGGGGTAACTCAGCTGAACCAGGGGGATCTAGATATTTTTCCATATTACTATGGAACAAAACCCAAATAAGAGTGAGAGAGAGAGAGAGAGAGGGGGGAGAGAGAAGGGGAGAGAGAGAGGAACAGAGAGAGGGAGAGAGCGAGAAGCAGCCTCCCACTCTGTGGCGAGGGAGTTAGTGTAAAGAGCAGAAGTGTTTCAGGAATCAATAGAGGGGACTTTTAGAACAGCTCAGTGTGTGTGGGTGTGTCCATCCTTTCTCTCCTTTAGTACACTGCTACTCTGTCACTTTGCTGCCTGTATTTTCCTATTTTCTTATCCTGATTTCACCTACAACTTTTTCTTTTTCTTTCTTCCCTTACTTCCCTGCTCTTCTTTCTCCTCTCCTCTCCTCTCCTCGCCTCCCCTCCCTCCATCCCTCTCTCCAGGCGTGTGGGTCTGGGTCTCCATGTCCCAGTGAGACAGCAGGTTCTAGTCCAGCCCAGACCAGTCCACCTGCCGACAGCTAGATAGATGCTGGCTGGGTGCTGGGTAGGTATCTATCCCTCCTTCCTCTCCTCCTTCTCCTGCCTTCTTCCTCTGCTTGCTGTCAGCCTGCCTGTTCCAAGCGCACCTTTTCTGATCTTCTGTTCATCCGCTCTACTCTCTCTCTCTTTCTTTCTCTCCAGTCTTCCCTTTTTATCTCTCCCTTCTCTCTCATCCTGCCTGCTGCTTGCTCTGATGATGGCATGATGTGTCTGACTGCCTGTGGTTGTATTGTGTGGTTCTGCACCTGTGTGTGTGTGTTGTTGTGTATCTGTGTTTGCTCTCCCTATAACCACCAGAGGTGTGTGAGTATTACTGCAGTGTGTGTCTTTAAAACAATCTGATGACTTCCTTAATGTGCATGGCCATGCTGTCATGATGTTGTGTTCTGTTAGTCATGCATAGCTACATCTTTGCCATGGAATAAATATTGCGATACTGGTATCGTCACAGCCCTAGTATAATTAAGCAATAAGGCCCGAGGAGGTGTGGTATATGGCCAATATACCACGGCTAAGGGCTGTTCTAATGCACGACGCATCGCGGTATATTGGCCATATACCACAGGCCTCCGAGGTTCCTTATTGTTATTATCAAACTGGTTACCAACGTAATGAAAGCAGTAAAAATAAATGTTTTCTCATACCCGTGGTATACGGTCTGATATACCACGGCTTTCAGACAATCAGCATTCAGGGCTCAAACCACCCGGTTTATAATATATGGTATATAATGGGATGTAAAATGTATATATCTTAGACTGCCTTTCAGGTTAACAGAATGTTTTGCATTGAGAGACTTTCCACCACTGGCAGTGGCTTTACATGATCTCTGACACAATTCATCTGCTTATCTAGAACTTTGTGTGTAAGGATAGGGGTGTCAGTCACACCCACACACAGGGAACTATGTAATGACAGTGTTTTCATCACTAATACTGGGCTGCCACCACTAATGACTGGCTGCTATTAATTTGCATGAATTAAAACCCATGAAGAATCCTAAACCCAATCACTACTCTGCAGACAGCCATCAGACCTGCTGGGATATGTTCTCCCATTCAAGTCTGCTACACAAACACGCATGCGCGCACGTACACACTTTCACATGCACTCCCGTACACACACACACAATGCTGTAGGAGGGAGGCAGACTTGAGTCATAATAACTAGTCTCCCAGTCAGACACACACACACACACACACACACACACACACACTATAGGGCTGGGAATTGCCAGGGACCTCATGATATATCACGATACTTAGGTGCCGATACGATATTTATTGCGATTCTCTCGATTATCACAATTCTATATGTATCGTGATTCAGTACTGTGATTTTAATGCGATTCCATGGTCCAAAGGTATTGCTCACCACGTGTCTGCTGCAGAGGGACAAGAGAGAGCCATGAGAAAACCAGTTTTTATCAGTCATGGCAATTAAAGTGCTGAAAACAAATGGTCTCCCTTTTTAAAAAGAAGATGGAGAACAAGCTATGAAGGAAAAATACTGAGTTTTAGTGCAGGTACAACCAACTAGAGCAAAAGTTATATTGCAATATTGTTAAAACAATACGATACGATATATGATCAACAAGAATTCCCCTATATTTAACTGTATAGATTTCTTCCATCACTAACGCTCTATCTATGCATACAACAATACACTCGACCCAGCAGCGTGGCTGGTCTCTCTGTCTGTAGCAGGGTGCTACTGTCCTCTGGTGTTGACAACAGGAACTGAATGTGTTGAAACTGGGATTTGAGACTAAGGAATAGGTAGACAGAAGGGGACCTGGGTTCAGGCCAGACTCGGGACCAAATACTTGTACTTTGAGTGTTTGCTTGAGTCTACCTGGAGTGCCACATGGGTAGGGTTTGCGGTTTTGGGACTTTTTTTACTGGTTTGATTAAGCCAGACAAGCTCAAACAGGCACAAATAAAGTATTTGAAACCCAGGTCTGGTTCAGACCAAGTGGGTCATGCTAATGCTAACATGCTAACAGTGTCTCCTCTCTCTCTGTCTGCAGGGGAAGGATCTCTGTCTGCAGGGGAAGGATCCTCTCTACGCCCAGGTCAACAAAGGGAAGAAAGAGACACACTGAACACTGGACACTGGACTGACCAACCAACGCTGACCAACCAACCCGATGTGTGTGTGTGTGTGTGTGTGTGTGTGTGTGTGTGTGTGTGTGTGTGTGTGTGTGTGTGTGTGTGTGTGTGTGTGTGTGTGTTACTCCTCTCAAGCAGCAGCCTGGTCACCCCTCTAACAAAGGATGGAATGCTCCATCTACTCCCTCTACTCTCTTTTCATTCATTCCTTTCATCTCTCTGTCTCTCTCTCTCCCTCCATCAAACGTTGCTAGAGACTATGCTGCCAAAAGGGGACTGGGCCAGGTGTTGTCTCCCTTCCTAACTCACACAGTGTTATCAGACATGGACCAAATTAGTGTCTGTAGCAAGTGGATCCTGTGGGACGAGCCAGGAATGGTATGCTGGGATCCTTATTTCTGATTAGCCGGTTTATTGGGACCTTGGCATCTGATTGGCTGTTTGGGTGTTTCACCTTCATGTGAGCGTCTGCTGGATGACTATGCAGAAACAGACTCTCTGGGAGCTACTCACACACACACACACACACACACACACACACACACACACACACACACACACACACCGACACAGTGTTTTGCCAAATGTCTCTTCTCAGACAGATTCAGAGGGAAGGCTTCAGAGGGAATGGACTCAGCGGGGCATGGATGTTGCCAGCCTAACGGGCACCGCCTGGCATGGATGTTGCCAGCCTAACAGGCACCGCCTGGCATGGACGAACATTGCCAAATTACCGGGCACCCCCGCCTTCGGATGGATGTTGCCAAACTAACTGATTCTGTGATTGAACTGCTCATTCTCTATAATAGCTTTTGTACAATATCGATTAAAACAGACAAGGGGAAATTGAGTTTTTATTTTATAAATCCATCAAGACGCTCTACTGTCAGCTCTACTGGAGTTGCACAGTCACATGGCTTTAAGAGACCTGATCGTTGGTTTGCCAAACTCATTTTGTAAATAATAATAATAATAACAACAACAACAACAATGATCATTCTGTCCGCAGGACTTCTGTGCCATAAAATAGGCAGGCTTCAGTTATGCAACCAGAAGGTATCAAGCAATACCAACATCTCCTCTGTCTGTCTGTCCAGGCTTCTGTTGCTCTCTCAATGCCTGACGTTGTTCGGTCCATGATCCTTTAAGTGTCTTTCCCTAACCTCGTCTATACTGCAGTCCTTTATTGATCCATATCCATGTGCCCTGTAACCTTGTACAGTCATACCATCATCCCGTCTGTGCGTCATATCATTTCTCAGTCTGAGTGACAGGAGCATTACCCATCATCACAACCACACCAGACACTCCCTACAGCTGTATGTCTGTCATCGGCCCCTAACCCTGGTCGTCTGTCTGTCTCCATGCCTGTCTGTCTGCCGGTCTATCCGTCCGTCTGTCTCTGCTAGTACTACATCAACTGTGATGCCAATGACTCCCTATTTTATGGCCAGAATCTCTGTGTAATTAGACTTCTCTGGACTGACAACTGATTAATAATGACGTTTGGACAATAGAAGAAGAAGATGAGGAAGTGGACTAAAAGGGGAAAAAAATGCTGTTTGATTAGTAACATTTCTAGACATATTTTAACCTTACCTCAGATAACGGTTTCTTAATGTAAATTGACACATTATTTTTATCTTTATGAATACAACAGCATTCTACAGTGGATTTTTAGAGGACTTTTATTTTCTGTTGATTTACATCTCCACCATGTATTACAGTTCCTATTAAACACATCCCAATGACAGCTGGTTCCGGGTGATCACTACGCATGTGACGTGTGCGTGCCTAATCTCTTTGTCTTCTCTCACCTGCCTGACAGACACAGGACGGCTTTAATGATGGTTTAGTAGACTACTTGTATGAATAATATCCTACAGTACACATGTACTGTATGTTTCTCTAACTAGCCATATTAAGTACACATAACGTATTATTATGTCCAAGTTTTTACACATCCATTTAAATCTGTGTTTCTGTATCTTGTATGGCTTGTGTCTTCTGAATGCAGTTTAAATACACCTGTTCTTGGAATGCTGACAGACTCCTCAAGCTGTCTTATTTCACTGTCTCTGTTTGTCTGGAAGACGTAATAAAGGCTAGCTATAGGCAACATGGGCATAGGCCAACATATATCACTGCCATAGGCACACACAGCAATAGGATATAAGCTATCACGTCCGTGTCGTTTACCTGTTTGCCGAACATTTCTGACATTTGTGACTAAACTTTAATAGCCTATGTCATTGTGGTTGGAAAACAAACGCGCTTCTATGGCACCAGCAACGACGAATGACACACACACACACACTGCATTCCGGACAACATTCCTGTTGGATGAGAGCTGTCAGAAAGTGCATCATACACGTTGCGTTGAACTGCCTTTCGCTCTCGACACCGCCGGACCCGTTTAACTGGACGGACCGTTTCTGTGCGCGTGAATATTTCTATGAGCGTGGGAGAGAGAATTCCAACCTGACTTCCATCCTAGAACCAAACCATCCATTCCCGAAGCTAAGAAACACATACCGAGAGAGAGTAGGTCAATGTAAGGGTCTGTAGACCAGCCTAATCCTCTATTTGTAGGTGAGAACAGTAACATTTGCCGGTAGCCTCCTGGACTGTTGACACTGGAGAAAGTTATTCCGAGTTATTGTGTTGACTGTTTTGTGTCAGTGCTTGGTGTAAGGACGTTAAAGGAACTAGCCAGAATGAGAGGCTGAAGCTGCCACCTGGATAAAGCGAGAATAGAGGTGGAACAAGGCTACCCATAGCTGTCTGTTGCTGGTTGAATTACGCACGATGGACCAGGTAAAACTTATCTAGTGTTATTACACTCTCAGTACTAAGACTCATCTCATTCTCTCTCTCTCTTGGACACTCTCTGGTTTATTACTAGATGTGGCTGTATTGTTTACCTTCTAAAGTCGATGTCAGCGACCCCGCGGGAAATCTACTTGGTATAATAAAAAATGGCCATCAAAATCTGTCTGTATAAACTAGAGATATAAATATTTAGTTTTTGCATGGGCTGCGTCTCAATCCACTGCATCCGCCAATGGCGGCCTTCCGCATCTGTGGTGGAAGGTGGCTGAGCTACAGCTGTGTTTGTCAGATAATGAGACATCCTGATAAACGGTTTGGACTACAAACTAATGCTCTATGGAAAGATGAGAGTCTCATGAACACCATGGTGTTCTCGGTTTTACTCTATGACCCCCACAAGCATCATGGGATTAGTCTGAATTCGGTACCTCTGATCTGCCAACTTCTGTCTGTAGTCTCTGAACGGTTTGGGTGAGATTCTCAAGAACATGTACACGTCGGTTGTTTTGCTCTGGGACCCTCACAAGCCTCACAAGACTATTTTGAAAGTAGCCCGGTACCAGTTTTAAAAATAAATGGAAGTACAGTGCCTTCAGAAAGTATTCATACCCCTTGACTTGTTCCAAATGTATTTGTGTTACAGCCAGAATTGAAAAAGAATTAAAACAAATGTTTTCTCACCCATCTACACACACCACACCATAATGACAAAGTGAAAACATGTTTTTAGAAATGTTTGTAAATGTATTGAAAATGAAATACAGAAATATATAATTTACATAAGTATTCACACCCCTGAGTCAATACTTTGCAGCGATTACAGTTCTCTGGGTAAGTCTTTAAGAGCTTTCCACACCTGAATTGCGCAACATTTGCCCGTTATTCTTTTCAGAAACTCCAGTGTAGATGTGGCCTTGTGTTTTAGGTTCTTGTCCTGCTGAAAGGTGAATTCATCTCCCAGTGTCTAGTGGAAGCAAGTTTTCCTTTAGGATTTTGTCTGTGCTTAGCTCCATTCTGTTTATTTTTTATCCTGAAAAGCTCCCCAGTCCTTAATGATTACAAGCATACCTATAACATGATTCAGCCACCACTATGCTTGAAAATATGGAGAGTGGTAAGTACTCAGTAATGTGTTGTATTGGATTTGCCCCAAACATAACACTTAGTATTCAGGACAAAAAGTTAATTGCTTTGCCACATTTTTTGCAGTATTACTTTAGTGCCTTGTTGCAAACAGGGTGCATGTTTTGGAATAGACCTTACAGAGAAATGCTTACTTACGAGCCCCTGACCAACAATGCAGTTAAAAAGAAGAAAATACGAATAAGAAATAAAAGTAACAGGTAATTAAAGAGCAGCAGAAAGATAACAATAGCGAGTCTATATACAGAGGGGTGCCGGTATGGGGGGGGGGATTTAATGCAAATATATTATAATATGTTCAGAAGTCTTATGGCTTGGGGGTAGCAGCTGGCCTCTTGGACTTAGACTTGGCGCTCCGGTACCGCTTGCCGTGCGGTAGCAGAGAGAACAGTCTATGACTAGGGTGGCTGGAGCCTTTGACAATTTTTAGGGCCTTTCTCTGACACCGCCTGGTATAGAGGTCCTGGATGGCAGGAAGCTTTGCCCCAGTGATGTACTGGGCTACACGCACTACCCTCTGTAGTGCCTTGCGGTCGGAGGCTGAGCAGTTGTGATACCAGGCAGTGATGCAACCAGTTAGGATGCTTTCGATGGTACAGCTGTAGAACCTTTTTAGGATCTGAGGACTCATGCCAAATCTTTTCAGTCTCCTGAGGGGGAATAGGTTTTGTCGTGCCCTCTTCACGACTGTCTTGGTGTGCTTGGACCATGTTAGTTTGTTGGTGATGTGGACACCAAGGAACTTGAAGCTCTCAACCTGCTCCACTACAGCCCCGTCGATGAGAATGGGAGCGTGCTCGGTCCTCTTTTTCCTGTAGTCCACAATCATCTCCTTTGTCTTGATCACATTGAGGGAGAGGTTGTTGTCCTGGCACCACACGGACAGGTCTCTGACCTCCTCCCTATAGGCTGTCTCGTCGTTGTCGGTGACTGTTGTATCATCGGCAAACTTAATGATGGTGTTGGAGTTGTGCCTGGCCGTGCAGTCATGAGTGAACAGGGAGTACAGGAGGGGACTGAGCACGCACCCCTGAGGGGCCCCCGTGTTGAGGATCAGCGTGGCGGATGTGTTGTTACCTACCCTTACCACCTGGGGGCGGCCCGTCAGGAAGTCCAGGATCCAGTTGCAGAGGGAGGTGTTTCGTCCCAGGGTCCTTAGCTTATTGATGAGCTTTGAGGGCACTATGGTGTTGAACGCTGAGCTGTAGTCAATGAATACCATTCTCACATAGGTGTTCCTTTTGTCCAGGTGGGAAAGGGCAGTGTGGAGTGCAATAGAGATTGCATCATCTGTGGATCTGTTAAGGCGGTATGCAAATTGGAGTGGGTCTAGGGTTTCTGGGATGATGGTGTTGATGTGAGCCGTGACCAGCCTTTCAAAGCACTTCATGGCTATAGATGTGGTGGTCTGCTTAAAACATGTTGTACAGGGAAAGGTTGAAAATGTCAGTGAAGACACTTGCCAGTTGGTCAACGCATGCTCGCAGTATATGCCCTGGTAATCCGTCTGGCCCTGCGGCCTTGTGAATGTTGACCTGTTTAAAGGTCTTACTCACATCGGCTGCGGAGAGCGTATTCACACAGTCTTCCGGAACAGCTGGTGCTCTCATGCATGTTTCCGTGTTATTTGCCTCGAAGCGAGCATAGAAGCAGTTTAGCTCATCTGGTAGGCTCGTGTCACTGGGCAGCTCTCGGCTGTGCTTCCCTTTGTAGTCTGCAATGGTTTGCAAGCCCTGCCACATCTGACAAGCATCAGAGCCGGTGTGGTACGATTCGATCTTAGTCCTGTATTGACGCTTTGCCTGTTTGATGGATTTCTTATAAGCTTCCGGGTTAGAGTCCCGCTCCTTGAAAGCGGCAGCTCTTGCCTTTAGCTCAGTGCAGATGTTGCCTGTAATCCATGGCTTCTGGTTGGAGTATGTATGTACGGTCACTGTGTGGACGAAGTCGTCGATGCACTTATTGATGAAGACAATGACTGATGTAGTGTACTCCTCAATGCCATCAGAGGAATCCCGGAACATATTCCAGTCTGTGCTAGCAAAACAGTTCTGTAGCTTAGCATCTGCTTCATCTGACCACTTTTTTATTGATCGAGTCACTGGTGCTTTTTGCTTGTAAGCAGGAATTAGGAGGCTAGAATTATGTTCAGATTTGCCAAATGGAGGACAAGGGAAACCTTTGTATGCATCTCTGTGTGTGGAGTAAAGGTGGTCAAGAGATTTTTTCCCTCTGGTTGCACATTTAACATGCTGATAGAAATTTGGTAAGACTGATTTAAGTTTCCCTGCATTAAAGTCCCCGGCCACTAGGAGCACCGCCTCTGGGTGAGCATTTTCCTGTTTGCTTATGGAGGAATACAGCTCATTGAGTGCGGTCTTAGTGCCAGCATCAGTCTGTGGTGGTATGTAGACAGCTACGAAAAATACAGATGAAAACTCTCTAAGTAGATAGTGTGGTCTACAGCTTATCATGAAATACTCTACCTCAGGCGAGCAAAACCTCGAGACTTCTTTAGATATCGTGCACCAGCTGTTATTTACAAAAATACATAGTTACCCACCCCTTGTCTTACCAGATACGCTATTCTATCCTGCCGGTACAGCGTATAACCAGCCAGCTGTATGTTGATAATGTCGTCGTTCAGCCACGACTCCGTGAAGCATAAGATATTACAGTTTTGAATGTCCTGTTGGTAGTTTAATCTTCCGCGTAGGTCATCGATTTTATTTTCCAAAGTTTGAAAAGATTGCTAGCAGAATGGAAGGCAGTGGGGGTTTATTCGATCACCCACGAATTCACAGAAGGCAGCCCGCCCTCTGGCCCCTTTTTCTCTGCCTTCTCTTTACGCAAATGACGGGGATCTGGGCCTGTTCCCGGGAAGGCAATATGTCATTCACGTTGGGCTCGTCGGACCCGTTAAAGGAAAAAAAGGATTCTGCCAGTTTCTGGTGAGTAATCGCAGTTCTGATGTCCTGAAGTTATTTTCAGTTATAAGAGACGGTAGCAGCAACATTATGTACAACATAAGCAAAAAAAATAATTTGCAAACAATGCAAAGAAACAAACAAAAACAACACAATTGGATAGGAACCCATAAAACATCAGCCTTCTTTTCCAGTGCCATTATTGACCTCATGGTGAAATCCCTGAGCGGTTTCCTTCCTCTTCGGCTACTGAGTTAGGAAGGACACCTGTATCTATGTAGTGACTGGGTGTATTGATACACCATCCAAAGTGTAATTAACAACTTCACCATGCTCAAAGGGATATTCAATGTCTACTTATTTTTTTACCCATCTACCAATAGGTGTCCTTCTTTGGGAGGCATTGGAAAATCTCCCTGGTCTTTGTGGAGGAATCTCTGTTTGAAATTCACTGCTCGACTGAGGGACCTTACAGATAATTGTATGTGTGGGATACAGAGATGAGGTAGTCATTCAAAAATCTTGTTAAACACTATTATTGCACACCGACTGAGTCCATGCACCTTATTATGTGACTTGTTAAGCACATTTTTACTCCTGAACTTATTTAGGCTTGCCATAACAAGGGGGTTGAAACTTACAGTTGAAGTCGGAAGTTTACATACACTTAGGTTGGAGTCATTAAAACTCGTTTTTCAACCACTCCACACATTTCTTGTTAACAAACTATAGTTTTGGCAAGTCGGTTAGGACATCTACTTTGTGCATGACACAAGTAATTTTTCCAACAATTGTTTTCAGACAGATTATTTCACTTATAATTCACTGTATCACAATTCCAGTAGGTCAGAGGTTTACATACACTAAGTTGACTGTGCCTTTAAACAACTTGGAAAATTACAGAAAATTATGTCATGCTTTAGAAGCTTCTGATTGGCATAATTTCAGTCAATTGGAGGTTTACCTGTGGATGAAATTCAAGGCCTACCTTCAAACTCAGTGCCTCTTTGCTTGACATCATGGGAAAATCAAAAGAAGTCAGCCAAGACCTCAGAAAATAAATTGTAGACCTCCACAAGTGTGGTTCATCCTTGGAAGCAATTTTCAAATGCTTGAAGGTACCATGTTCATCTGTACAAACAATAGTATGCAAGTATAAACACCATGGGACCATGCAGCCCTCATTCCGCTCAGGAAGGAGACGCGCTCTGTCTCCTAGAGATGAACGTACTTTGTTGCGAAAAGTGCAAATCAATCCCAGAACAACAGTAAAGGACCTTGTGAAGATGCTGGAGGAAACAGGTACAAATGTATCTATATCCACAGTAAAACGAGTCCTATATCGACATAACCTGAAAGGCCGCTCAGTAAGGAAGAAGCCACTGCTCCAAAACCGCCATAAAAAAAGCCAGACTATGGTTGGCAACTGCACATGGGGACAAAGATTCTACTTTTTGGAGAAATGTTGTCTGGTCTGATGAAATAAAAATATAACTGTTTGGCCTTAATGACCATCGTTATGTTTGCAGGAAAAAGGGGGAGGCTTACAAGTCGAAGAACACCATCCCAACTGTGAAGCACGGGGGTGGCAGCATCATGTTGTGGGGGTGCTTTGCTGCAGGAGGGACTGGTACACTTCACAAAATAGATGGCATTATGAGGAAGGAAAATTATGTGGATATATTGAAGCAACATCTCAAGACATCAGTCAGGAAGTTCAAGCTTGGTCGCAAATGGGTCTTCCAAATGGACAATAACCCCAAGCATACTTTCAAAGTTGTGGCAAAATGGCTTAAGGACAACAAAGTCAAGGTATTGAAGTGGCCATCACAAAGCTCTGCCCTCAACCCTATAGAAAATGTGTGGGCAGAACTGAAAAAGCTTGTGTGAACAAGGAGGTCTACAAACCTGACTCAGTTTCACCAGCTCTGTCAGGAGGAATGGGCCAAAATTCACCCAACTTATTGTGGGAAGCTTGTGGAAGGCTACCTGAAACGTTTGACCCAAGTTAAACAATTTAAAGGCAATGCTACCAAATACTAATTGAGTGTATGTAAACTTCTGACCCACTGGGAATGTGATGAAAGAAATGAAAGCTGAAATAAATAATTCTCTCTATTATTATTCTAACATTTCACGTTCTTAAAATAAGTGGTGATCCTAACTGACCTAAGATAGGGAATTTTTACAACGATTAAATGTCAGGAATTGTGAAAAACTGAGTTTAAATGTATTTGGCTAAGGTGTATGTAAACTTCAGACTACAACTGTATTGACTCAAGACGTTTCAGCTTTTCATTTTTAATTAAATTGAAAAAAATTGAAAAACATTATTCCACTTTAACATTATGTAGTATTGTGTTTAAGCCAGTGACAAAAAAATCTAAATGTAATACATTTTAAATTCCGGCTGTAACACATCAACATGTGAAAAAAGTCAAGGGGTGTGAATACTTTCTGATAGCGCTATATGCACTGAGTGTACAAAACATTAAGAACACTTTCCATGACAGACTGATTAGTTGAATTCAGGTGAAAGCTATGATCCCTTATTGATGTCTCTTGTTAAGTTCACTTCAATCAGTGTAGATGAAGGGGAGGAGACAGGTTAAATACATTTTTATTTTTATTTTTGAGAGTTGAGACACAGATTGTGTATGTGTGCCATTCATAGGATGAATGGGTAAGACAAAATATTTAAGTGCCTTTGAACGGGGTATGGTAGTAGGTGCCAGGTGCACCGGTTTGTGTCAAGAACTGCAATGCTGCTGGGTTTTTCATGCCCAACAGTGTCCTGTGTACATCAAGAATGGTCCACTAGCCAAAGGACATCCAGCCAACTTGACACTGTTGGAAGCATTGGAGTCAACATGGGCCAGCATCCCTGTATAACGCTTTGACACCTTGTAGATTCATTGAGGCTATTCTGAACACCAAAGTTGGGGGCGGGGGGATTAACAATAATAATATCCTGATCTCTCAGATATAAACTGAGCAAAAACAGAAACGTCCTCTCACTGTCAACTGCGTTTATTTTCAGCAAACTTAACATGTGTAAATATTTGTATGAATATAACAAGATTCAACAACTGAGACATAAACTGAACCAGTTCCACAGACATGTGACTAACAGAAATGGAATAATGTGTCCCTGAACAAAGGGTGGGTCAAAATCAAAAGTAACAGTCAGTATCTGGTGTGGCCACCAGCTGCACCATCTGGACTGCACCAGATTTGTCAGTTCTTGCTGTGAGATGTTACCCCACTATTCCACCAAGGCACCTGCAAGTTCCCGGACATTTCTGAGGGGAATGGCCCTAGCCCTCACCCTCCGATCTAACAGGTCCCAGACGTGCTCAATGGGATTGAGATCCGGGCTCTTCGCTGGCCTTGGCAGAACACTGACATTCCTGTCTTGCAGGAAATCATGCACAGAACAAGCAGTATGGCTGATGGCATTGTCATGCTGGAGGGTCATGTCAGGATGAGCCTGCAGGAAGGGTACCACATGAGGGAGGAGGATGTCTTCCCTGTAACGCACAGCATTGAGATTGCCTGCAATGACAACAAGCTCAGTCCGATGATGCTGTGACACACCGCCCCAGACCATGACGGACCCTCCACCTCCAAATCGATCCCCTTCCATAGTACAGGCCTCGGTGTAACGCTCATTCCTTCGACGACAAATGTGAATCCGACCATCACCCCTGGTGAGACAAAACCGAGACTCGTCAGTGAAGAGCACTCTTTGCCAGTCCTGTCTGCTCCTGGCGACGTTGTTGCCAGTGATGTCTGGTGAGGACCTGCCATACAACAGGCCTACAAGCCCTCAGTCCAGCCTCTCTCAGCCTATTGCGGACAGTCTGAGCACTGATGGAGGGATTGTGCGTTGCTGGTGTAACTCGGGCAGTTGTTGTTGCTATCCTGTACCTGTTCCGCAGGTGTGATGTTCGGATGTACCGACCCTGTGCAGGTGTTGTTACAAGTGGTCTGCCACTGCGAGGACGATCAGCTGTCCGTCCTGTCTCAAATCAAATCAAATCAAATTTATTTATATAGCCCTTCGTATATCAGCTGAAATCTCAAAGTGCTGTACAGAAACCCAGCCTAAAACCCCAAACAGCAAGCAATGCATGTGAAAGAGGCACGGTGGCTAGGAAAAACTCCCTTGGAAAAACTCCCTAGAAAGGCCAAAAACCTAGGAAGAAACCTAGAGAGGAACCAGGCTATGAGGGGTGGCCAGTCCTCTTCTGGCTGTGCCGGGTGGATATTATAACAGAACATGGTCAAGATGTTAAAATGTTCATAAATGACCAGCATGGTCAAATAATAATAATCATTGTAGTTGTCGAGGGTGCAACAAGCACGTCCGGTGAACAGGTCAGGGTTCCGTAGCCGCAGGCAGAACAGTTGAAACTGGAGCAGCAGCATGGCCAGGTGGACTGGGGACAGCAAGGAGTCATCATGCCAGGTAGTCCCGAGGCATGGTCCTAGGGCTCAGGTCCTCCGAGAGAAAGAAAGAAAGAGAGAAAGAGAGAATTAGAGAGAGCATATTTAAATTCACACAGGACACCGGATAAGACAAGAGAATACTCCAGATGAAACAGACTGACCCTAGCCCCCCGGCACATAAACTACTGCAGCATAAATACTGGAGGCTGAGACAGGAGGGATCAGAAGACACTGTGGCCCCATCCGATGATACCCCCGGACAGGGCCAAACAGGCAGGATGTCTCCCTGTAGCGCTGTCTTAGGCGTCTCACAGTACGGACATTGCAATTTATTGCCCTGGCCACATCTGCAGTCCTCATGCCTCCTTGCAGCATGCCTAAGGCACGTTCACGCAAATGAGCAGGGACCCTGGGCATCTTTCTTTTAGTGTTTTTCAGAGTCAGTAGAAAGGCCTCTTTAGTGTCCTAAGTTTTCATAATTGTGACTCTTAAGAGGAATATTAATAAATGTCACATCATTTAGTGCAGGTAAAGGCAACAGTTTTTGTAATAACTTCTGATTTGATTTTAAATCTCTGTCTTTTTCTCTCAGTGTGTGTGTATGGATGGCAGATATATGATGTGGTATAGCAGGCCAGAGTGATTCATGCTAAAGCTGGCTACTGGGTTTCTATTGGCATTTTTGTTGCCAATGGCAGTTGTGCACTCCGCCTTGAAAGTTATCTAGGAGAAACACTGGATGATAACCCGGTCACTTAGTTTGTTTTATCTTATGTTGATTTAGACTATGAAGAGAGAGAGAGAGAGAGTGGGACAGTTAGGGAGGGCTCAAAGATAACCTGTGATTTGAAATTCAATTATCATTCCTTAGTCTTTCTCATGAGGTACCTGTTTTCCTCCCATCTCACCCCCTCCCCTCCTTTATCTCTCTCTCAGGAAGAAGATCTGGACTTCAAGTCCTTGAGGGCAAAGTTCCAGGATGAGGAAGTGCTGCTGAAGCAGCCGAGGACCAAACCCGCCCTTCCTGTGAAACCTAAAGTCCTGTCCCCTCCTCACAGCCCAACAAACTCCCTTCCTTCCTTCAGCCCCACATCACACACACCCTCCAACTCACGCAACCTAACGCCCAGAGCTCGACCCTCCCTCCTCACCTCCCTCCAGGGGAAGGGTGACATCGCACCCCGAGTCATCTTCAAGGAGAAGGTAAAGGGAAAAGACAAGAATGAGGGGAAGGTGAAATTACTAGGTAAAAAGAAGGCAGAGGCTGACAAAGAAAAGGCAGATAGAGAGATGAATGGTGGGAAAGACGATGTAGAAGAAAGGCTGTCGTCAGATCTGCTGGACCAGAAACAGAAGACAGAGGCAGACCTAGTCATGAAGAACAAGAAGGTGTCCCTGCTGTCCCCTAGGGGGTTTAAGGGGGGTAGTGTCGAGCTGGTAGACGCTTCGCCACCGCCCATAAATGCAACAGTAAAGAAGAAGGGTTTTCGGGGCATCGGGAAGCCTGTGAAATCAGGGAGGAAAGGGAAAGAGAGGAAAGATGAGTTTCCTCCTCTCCCCATGTTGGACATAGTCAGCCCAGACATGGCTGGCCCTGAACCTCTCATTGCTCTAACAACCTTCAGAACCCCATCACCCCATGCTAATATACCCACACCAACTGCCCTCATCCCACCGGCCCCAGCAGCACACATTACCCTCTTACCCCTTGCCCCGATACCTACCCCAGTACCCCCTGAGCTGTTACCCTCCACCCTGAAGCCTGCACCAGCAGCTGAAACCATTACAGTCATTACACCACCCGACCCCATCCACATCCCAATGATCCCCGACCCTCCTATCGTTGAGCCCATCCCTGTTGCCCCCTTTACCCTGGAGTTAGAAAACCCAGCTGAGACCATCCCAGCCCCCACCCTTTCTGTATTGGTTCCCCCCAGCCCTACCCCTTCCCCTGTTCCTGCCCTACCCAGCCCGGCACCAACTCCCCCAGTCACCCCTAACCCCTCTGCTATCCCCACCTTACCACCACCCACTATAGCCACCCCACGTCGACCTGTTATTGCCAGGCCACCCCCACCCGCTGACCCTACCCCCTCTCCACCTCCACCTCCAGCTCCTGAACTTGTACCTGAACCTGAACCTGAGTCTGTAGTAGTGGATGTTGCTGTTGTAGTCGAGGCCTCTGCCTCTCCACCTCCCTCTCACACCCCCCCTCCCCCAGCTGTGGACCCCCCAGTCACACCCCTGTCCCCCCAGCCTGAGAGCCCCGTGTCGGTCCAGGAACGACCACTCTCAGCCCTGTCGGCTCTAGGGCGAGCAGAGGAAATGAATCCACCAAAAAAAAGAGGAACAGAGATGATCTTCAATGCTCTGGAGAAGGCCAAGAGGAAGTTTGGCAGGTGCCCAATATACCTTTAATACATACACATTAACGTTAACATCAACTATTCTAACATACTATCCCAACATATATTCCTAACATACTGTATTATCCTAACATATTATCCTAACATATTATCCTAACATATTATCCTAACATATTATCCTAACATATTATCCTAACATACTATCCCAACATATTATCCTAACATACTGTATTATCCTAACATATTATCCTAACATATTATCCTAACATACTATCCCAACATATTATCCTAACATACTGTATTATCCTAACATATTATCCTAACATACTGTATTATTCTAACATATTATCCTAACATATTATCCTAACATACTGTATTATCCTAACATATTATCCTAACATATTATCCTAACATACTGTATTATCCTAACATATTATCCTAACATATTATCCTAACATACTGTATTATCCTAACATATTATCCTAACATATTATCCTAACATATACTGTGTCAGTGAGACAGGGAATCAGGTGACGTTGACAGTTTGTTTACAGATTGATTAGCGTTTCCTGTCCATTGCTCATCCCCCAGTCGCTTTAGATAAGAGTCTGCTAAATAACCATATTGTTATTATTACCATCTAATTAACTCCATCTCTGTTCCCCCAGCCCTTTGACCACCCCCTCCCCCTCCAGCCCTGTCACACCCACCATAGAGGACCAACCCCCACTCCCCCACAATTCCCTCCCTGAGCTCCCACCAATCGACTACGATGACCAGGCCGGGGCGGGGCCCCCTACCCCCCTGAAACCGGCCCTGGTCAACAGTGTTGACGTTAGTAAGTGTCTGCATCTCTCTTTCCCTGAGGCCCTTGTTCTCTCTCTTTTTCGCTCTTTCTTTCATTCTATATATCTCTCTCCTTTTTCTGTTCACTCTGCTTTTGTACTCACTCTGAACATGAAGTACACAGGAGTGCAGCTCACCCCTACACCCTAGGTAAGACTTTGCATGGTGGAATGGTTTAGATATCTTAAGAGGGTGTCAACTAGGCTGGTATGCAGTAGGTCAGGTATGCTGCTGGATCTAGGCTGCCAGAGAGTCCCTGGCCTGCAGTAGGTGTGATGTGGTTGTTATTGCAACGCTGCAGACACTAAACAGCAGAGAAGGTAGCATACCTCTCTGTGCCAGAAACATCTTTGTCTTGAGGAGGGCTGAGGGGAGGAGGATGGGGAAGCAGGGTTGGGTATGTTACTTTCTAAATGTAATCCATTACAGTTACTAGTTACCTGTCCAAAATAGTTATCGGTAACATAATTTTTGATTACCCAAACTCAGTAACATAATCTGATTACTTTCAGTTACTTTTGGATTACTTCCCCCCCCTTAGGCGACATTAGAAGAAGACAAAAATAATCCATGAAACGCATTTGGTGTGTCATCATAGTGGTCTCTGACCTGTGGTCAGACTCTCTCAGGTGGAAAAAAAGTAAAACTTGCGCCTTTTTTCAATGCTGAATTGAATGTCATAATGTATTTTTTCGCAAACATACTTCCTGAATTGAAAAAGTAATTCAAGAAGTTAGCATCAAGTTTTTCAAAAGTATCTGTAATCTGATTAAAATATTTGAACTGGTGACATATCTGATTACAGTTAGTTTTTAAAACATGAGATTACATTTAACTGATTACATTAAATCAGTTACTCCCCAACCCTGTGGGGAAGTGAGGAAGAGGAGGAAAGGGGGAGAGTAGGGCGTAGTTGAGGAGGAGAAGGGGGAGAGTAGGGCGTAGTTGAGGAGGAGAAGGGGGAGAGTAGGGCGTAGGTGAGGAGGAGAAGGGGAGAGTAGGGCGTAGGTGAGGAGGAGAAGGGGAGAGTAGGGCGTAGGTGAGGAGGAGAAGGGGAGAGTTGGGCGTAGGTGAGGAGGAGAAGGGGGAGAGTAGGGCGTAGGTGAGGAGGAGAAGGGGAGAGTAGGGTGTAGGTGAGGAGGAGAAGGGGAGAGTAGGGCGTAGGTGAGGAGGAGAAGGGGAGAGTAGGGCGTAGGTGAGGAGGAGAAGGGGAGAGTAGGGCGTAGGTGAGGAGGAGAAGGGGGAGAGTAGGGCGTAGGTGAGGAGGAGAAGGGGAGAGTAGGGTGTAGGTGAGGAGGAGAAGGGGAGAGTAGGGCGTAGGTGAGGAGGAGAAGGGGAGAGTAGGGCGTAGGTGAGGAGGAGAAGGGGGAGAGTAGGGCGTAGGTGAGGAGGAGAAGGGGAGAGTAGGGCGTAGGTGAGGAGGAGAAGGGGAGAGTAGGGCGTAGGTGAGGAGGAGAAGGGGAGAGTAGGGCGTAGGTGAGGAGGAGAAGGGGAGAGTAGGGCGTAGGTGAGGAGGAGAAGGGGGAGAGTAGGGCGTAGGTGAGGAGGAGAAGGGGGAGAGTAGGGCGTAGGTGAGGAGGAGAAGGGGAGAGTAGGGCGTAGGTGAGGAGGAGAAGGGGAGAGTAGGGCGTAGGTGAGGAGGAGAAGGGGAGAGTAGGGCGTAGGTGAGGAGGAGAAGGGGAGAGTAGGGCGTAGGTGAGGAGGAGAAGGGGAGAGTAGGGCGTAGGTGAGGAGGAGAAGGGGAGAGTAGGGCGTAGGTGAGGAGGAGAAGGGGAGAGTAGAATGGGGAAGAGAGGTATTTAAACTATCTTTGGTGTGTCACTGTGGGGCAGCGTGTCTGTCAAAGTTAGCATGACTGGGTGCTGCTGCCATTGTCTTGTGCTCTAACTCTCTTGTTGGTGATGTTTACATCATTTTAATTTGAGGAATGTAGTTATCAGTTAAGCAGAGTGTTCCTCCCGGCTGACCCAGTGAACAGGCCAGTTCAACCGCTCAGACTCTCACTTCACAGCGTTGCACTACAACAAAACAACAACCTACACAGTGTCGTTTTCACTGCTTTATCTTTCTTAGTATTGAATAGGTTTGGGCTGTATCCAGATGTTCATACTTTCATACCGTTCCTGTACCATACCAGGGTATACAGTGTTACCGGCAGTGCACACAAGGGGCTCTATTTCTTTCCAAATGCTAAAAAATATTATTATCATTTAAAAAAATGAAGCATAGAACAAATTTAGGCAGCAGGGATCTTGATCCAGGAGGGGATTGATTGTCTCTGCTGTAACCAAGAAGCTTGATCTTGCAAGCTAGCCACTTGCTAGCAAGTTAAGCAAACCAAATGCATAGCTGGAGCCCGGTTGCCACTAGTTATTATAAAAATGTATGAATGCAGAAATTCTCTTTTTGGACTTAATTTAAGGTTAGGGATAAGGTTAGCCATAGGGTTAGGCATAAGGGCATTAGGCATAAGGGCGCAAGGTAGCCTAGCGGTGAAGAGCATTGCATCAGTAACCGAAAGGTTGCTTGTTCGAATCCCTGAGTGAAAGATGTGTCCTTGAGCAAGGCACTTAACCATAAATTGCTCCTGTAAGTCACTCTGGATAAGAGTGTCTGCTACAATGTAAGGTTAGCAGTATGGTTAGGTTTAACGTCACATTTTACAGTGTAGAAATAGGCAGGGTTTATGACTGGCTGTGGTAACTATTGACGACCCAGGAGCCCTGCGATGAAGACAATTTCATTGGCACATCTTAGTTAACTTATAGTTTTAAGCAGTGGCATAGCACACACAGCCCAAGCTCCGTACTGTCGGCGTTTCAAAATACCCTGGTATACTGTATATATGGTATACATGCCCAAGCCTAATATTGAACCTTTCTCTCTCTCTCTCTCTTTCTCTCTCTCTCTCTTTAGGGCAGGCGTTTCCTGTGTTGGAGAGGATAGCAGGGGACGGGATACCAGACCTGTTGGTGGCACCCCTTCCTCTCTCGAGGAGGTGCCTTCCGGAGGCCTCCACCCTGCGACCCCTGCAAGAGAAACCCCTCCGACTCCCCTCCATGAACCTGACCTCCCATGGTACATCCTACCCACCTCCTCACACTGGACATGTTCTGCCACTAAAGAGCTCCACAGCAGTGTGTTCACAAACCACATTACAGTGCACATAGACAAACATATCTCACACACACACACACACACACACACACACACACACACACACACACACACACACACACACACACACACACACACACACACACACACACACACACACACACACACACACACACACACACTAATAAACTGGGAAACTAAAAGAGAAAGGATAGTGTAGTTATCATGGTGTGGTTCTTCATGTTGGGTTCTGTCTCTCTTTTCAGCTGGGGAGATTCCTGCTCCTCTAGAGTTCTCCGTAGCCGATCCTGCTCTTGACGTTCCCGAGTTTGAGGATGTAGGGTCGGAGCTTCTGAAATTGGAAGCCCGAGAAATCCGGCCTGCAGACTTGGTGGAGAGAGAGGGGTCAGAATGGGGGGATGGAGAATATGGTGACAACATTCCAGAGACAGTGCTTCTGAAGCAGGACATTCTGGAAGAGGGGGAGGGGCTTCCAGAATTCGAGGACCACAGAGTTCCAGAATCAGAACCGGTGGTCGAGGTTCCATTGGAGGTTCGGGTGGAGTTTATCCAAGAAATTGTCCCTGCCTCCCCTTCCAGCCAGAACCCCCAGCCAGCGGCAGGGTAACTCAACCAGCTAACTCTTACTCTCTCTCAAACGTACCTCATTTCTGCCTTAAAACGAACACATCCAGCCCCCGTTCTCCACTAGAATAGTGTTCTATGTCATGTTCTTGTCCCTGACTGACCGTTCCCCACCCCCATCCCTCCAGATCTGAGGCAGAAGACGGCACCTATGAGAGCTATGACAAAGCCAATGAAGACATGCCCTCAGCCAAACAGAAGGTCAAGGGTCAACCCACCAAGAAGAAGAAGGAACCAAAGAGTAAGACACAGGCACCTTACAGGAAGTTCTCACTCAGAAACCATCCACCAGCATGAGAGTTTCCAGCTGTGGGTGTGAATCTGTGAGATGAGGTCAGATGTTGAGTATGTGTGTACTGTATGTAATGTTATGTAGACCAGTGTCTCTAGCAGTGAAGGTGATATGTGTGTTTATCTCTGTTCTCCTATCGACCCTAGACAGACTGGCATTGCTACCGCTCTCATTGATTTGATCTTATCTGCATCCAATAAGATGAACTAACGTAAAATATGTTTTCAGATGTCATCATTTTTTCTTATCTATTTCTCTTCCTGTTATCTTTTCACAGACCCATATGCTGAGACTCAGCCTCCGGTAAGGAAGATTCTGGGTCTTTTGATTGGTTGATAGCTTAATATTTGAACATATTTGGCCCAGGTCTGTGTTACACACAGTAAAAGCTTCTCTATCTGTCAGACACTTCTCTGCATCTACCCTGTGGGAATCCAATCACCCAGTAAAGATCTTATCAGACATGACCCTCATCTTCCTATTGTTTTCAGACTAAAGGAACACCCAGGGCTGGCTGGTCTTTCAAGAAGCCTGCTCCAAAAACCCCAGAGGAGAAAGATCTGAAGAAGAAAGAAAAACAACATCTGGAGAAGGAGAAGAAAGAACAGAAAGAGAAAGAGAAGAAGGAGCAGAAAGAGAGAGAGAAGAAAGAAAACGAGATGAAGACGTTTAAGGTAAGAAATTCTTAGAGGAGAGGAGAGTGGAATAGTGTTCTCGGTAGTAGAAACCAGTGTGATTTCATTCCTTCAAGATGGTAGATTAACTGAACAACATGTTTACATGGTAATAGCTTCACTTAACCTTCATTTTTGAGCAAAACTCCCAATGACGTCAATGAACGATTTTCGCAGAAGGCACAGTTGGATCTCAAGTCTGATTACTAACGACGAGAGAGGGAGTGGGATTTATAGGAAACCTCATATAACCCTAACCCAAGTGTTGCTAGTACACACAGTGCACACTACAATACAACGCTCAGTAATACACAGATTGATACACAAGGTAATATCAACAGTAGCGGCCCCTCTAGCAGAGTATGTCATTAATGTAAAGCCCAGCTGGATTAACAGATTTACATTGCATTCATCGCACTCTACAGTCAACACAGTATGGGACCGCTGAGATGATATTTCCACTGTGTGTGCATGCCTGCGTGCGTATGCAGATAACAGGTCAGGAGGAGGCTATATATCAGGCTACAGCGACGGTAGCATCTAAAGGACGGAAGAACAACCTGGCTGTGAAGAATAGAGACATCGTCAGCATCATACGGACCACAAACTGCCCCAAAGGAAAATGGCTGGCCAGGGACAGCACTAATACATGTAAGTTACACACCTCCCTAACCCCTGACCTCTGACCTCTACACAAATACAGATGGGCACAAAATGAGTCAAACAGTTCAACATCTACGGTAGTTGCTTGAATGTGGGATCGCAGACAGGTTGTTGTGTTGTCATTACTTGAAGTATGTGAAAACGGTCTTGCAGGTGGATACAACATGAGTTATATGTGTTTACGAACTATCTGTGTGTGTGTATAGATGGGTACATCTCAGTTATAGCAGGTGTAATCAGTGTTTTATCTGTGTGTGTATAGATGGGTACATCTCAGTTATAGCAGGTGTAATCAGTGTTTTATCTGTGTGTGTGTATAGATGGGTACATCTCAGTTATATAGCAGGTGTAATCAGTGTTTTATCTGTGTGTGTATAGATGGGTACATCTCAGTTATAGCAGGTGTAATCAGTGTTTTATCTGTGTGTGTGTTTAGATGGGTACATCTCAGTTATAGCAGGTGTAATCAGTGTTTTATCTGTGTGTGTGTGTAGATGGGTACATCTCAGTTATAGCAGGTGTAATCAGTGTTTTATCTGTGTGTGTGTATAGATGGGTACATCTCAGTTATAGCAGGTGTAATCAGTGTTTTATCTGTGTGTGTATAGATGGGTACATCTCAGTTATAGCAGGTGTAATCAGTGTTTTATCTGTGTGTGTATAGATGGGTACATCTCAGTTATAGCAGGTGTAATCAGTGTGTTATCTGTGTGTGTGTGTAGATGGGTACATCTCAGTTATAGCAGGTGTAATCAGTGTTTTATCTGTGTGTGTGTGTGTAGATGGGTACATCTCAGTTATAGCAGGTGTAATCAGTGTTTTATCTGTGTGTGTGTGTAGATGGGTACATCTCAGATATAGCAGGTGTAATCAGTGTTTTATCTGTGTGTGTATAGATGGGTACATCTCAGTTATAGCAGGTGTAATCAGTGTTTTATTTGTGTGTGTATAGATGGGTACATCTCAGTTATAGCAGGTGTAATCAGTGTGTTATCTGTGTGTGTGTGTAGATGGGTACATCTCAGTTATAGCAGGTGTAATCAGTGTTTTATCTGTGTGTGTGTGTGTGTAGATGGGTACATCTCAGTTATAGCAGGTGTAATCAGTGTTTTATCTATGTGTGTGTGTAGATGGGTACATCTCAGATATAGCAGGTGTAATCAGTGTTTTATCTGTGTGTGTGTATAGATGGGTACATCTCAGTTATAGCAGGTGTAATCAGTGTTTTATCTGTGTGTGTATAGATGGGTACATCTCAGTTATAGCAGGTGTAATCAGTGTTTTATCTGTGTGTGTATAGATGGGTACATCTCAGTTATAGCAGGTGTAATCAGTGTTTTATCTGTGTGTGTGTATAGATGGGTACATCTCAGTTATAGCAGGTGTAATCAGTGTTTTATCTGTGTGTGTGTATAGATGGGTACATCTCAGTTATAGCAGGTGTAATCAGTGTTTTATCTGTGTGTGTGTGTAGATGGGTACATCTCAGTTATAGCAGGTGTAATCAGTGTTTTATCTGTGTGTGTATAGATGGGTACATCTCAGATATAGCAGGTGTAATCAGTGTTTTATCTGTGTGTGTATAGATGGGTACATCTCAGTTATAGCAGGTGTAATCAGTGTGTTATCTGTGTGTGTGTGTAGATGGGTACATCTCAGTTATAGCAGGTGTAATCAGTGTTTTATCTGTGTGTGTATAGATGGGTACATCTCAGTTATAGCAGGTGTAATCAGTGTGCTATCTGTGTGTGTATAGATGGGTACATCTCAGTTATAGCAGGTGTAATCAGTGTTTTATCTATGTGTGTATAGATGGGTACATCTCAGTTATAGCAGGTGTAATCAGTGTTTTATCTGTGTGTGTATAGATGGGTACATCTCAGTTATAGCAGGTGTAATCAGTGTGTTATCTGTGTGTGTATAGATGGGTACATCTCAGTTATAGCAGGTGTAATCAGTGTGTTATCTGTGTGTGTGTATAGATGGGTACATCTCAGTTATAGCAGGTGTAATCAGTGTTTTATCTGTGTGTGTATAGATGGGCACATCTCAGTTATAGCAGGTGTAATCAGTGTTTTATATGTGTGTGTGTGTAGATGGGTACATCTCAGTTATAGCAGGTGTAATCAGTGTTTTATCTGTGTGTGTATAGATGGGTACATCTCAGTTATAGCAGGTGTAATCAGTGTTTTATATGTGTGTTAGTATAGATGGGTACATCTCAGTTATAGCAGGTGTAATCAGTGTTTTATCTGTGTGTGTGTGTAGATGGGCACATCTCAGTTATAGCAGGTGTAATCAGTGTTTTATCTGTGTGTGTATAGATGGGTACATCTCAGTTATAGCAGGTGTAATCAGTGTTTTATCTGTGTGTGTATAGATGGGCACATCTCAGTTATAGCAGGTGTAATCAGTGTTTTATCTGTGTGTGTGTATAGATGGGTACATCTCAGTTATAGCAGGTGTAATCAGTGTTTTATCTGTGTGTGTATAGATGGGTACATCTCAGTTATAGCAGGTGTAATCAGTGTTTTATCTGTGTGTGTGTATAGATGGGTACATCTCAGTTATAGCAGGTGTAATCAGTGTTTTATCTGTGTGTGTATAGATGGGTACATCTCAGTTATAGCAGGTGTAATCAGTGTTTTATCTGTGTGTGTATAGATGGGTACATCTCAGTTATAGCAGGTGTAATCAGTGTTTTATCTGTGTGTGTATAGATGGGTACATCTCAGTTATAGCAGGTGTAATCAGTGTTTTATCTGTGTGTGTATAGATGGGTACATCTCAGTTATAGCAGGTGTAATCAGTGTTTTATCTGTGTGTGTATAGATGGGTACATCTCAGTTATAGTAGGTGTAATCAGTGTTTTATCTGTGTGTGTGTGTGTATAGATGGGTACATCTCAGTTTTACATTTACATTTTTAGTCATTTAGCAGACGCTCTTATCCAGAGCGACTTACAGTAGTGAATGCATACATTTAATACATTTTTTTTTTTGTGTGCTGGCACCCCGTCAGTTATAGCAGGTGTAATCAGTGTTTTATCTGTGTGTGTGTATAGATGGGTACATCTCAGTTATAGCAGGTGTAATCAGTGTTTTATCTGTGTGTGTATAGATGGGTACATCTCAGATATAGCAGGTGTAATCAGTGTTTTATCTGTGTGTGTGTATAGATGGGTACATCTCAGTTATAGCAGGTGTAATCAGTGTTTTATCTGTGTGTGTATAGATGGGTACATCTCAGTTATAGCAGGTGTAATCAGTGTTTTATCTGTGTGTGTATAGATGGTACATCTCAGTTATAGCAGGTGTAATCAGTGTTTTATCTGTGTGTGTGTGTGTGTGTGTGTGTAGATGGGTACATCTCAGTTATAGCAGGTGTAATCAGTGTTTTATCTGTGTGTGTATAGATGGGTACATCTCAGTTATAGCAGGTGTAATCAGTGTTTTATCTATGTGTGTGTGTAGATGGGTACATCTCAGTTATAGCAGGTGTAATCAGTGTTTTATCTGTGTGTGTATAGATGGGTACATCTCAGATATAGCAGGTGTAATCAGTGTTTTATCTGTGTGTGTGTATAGATGGGTACATCTCAGTTATAGCAGGTGTAATCAGTGTTTTATCTGTGTGTGTATAGATGGGTACATCTCAGTTATAGCAGGTGTAATCAGTGTTTTATCTGTGTGTGTGTTTAGATGGGTACATCTCAGTTATAGCAGGTGTAATCAGTGTTTTATCTGTGTGTGTATAGATGGGTACATCTCAGTTATAGCAGGTGTTTTCAGTGTGTTATCTGTGTGTGTGTGTATAGATGGGTACATCTCAGTTATAGCAGGTGTTTTCAGTGTGTTATCTGTGTGTGTGTATAGATGGGTACATCTCAGTGAGCCAGCTGGAGCTGGACATTAAGGAGATGTTGGAGCTGGGGAAGAAGGCTTCTCATTCCATCAGCCATAAGGACAGCAGTACTGTGGTACAACAGGGAGGAGAGGTGGCCAGGATGGGCAGCAGGACTTCCAATCACTACCCACTTCAGGAAGATACAGGCAGCTGTAAGTACTCCGCTGTCCACAGTTAATCATTTAGTGCATGTCCACACACGCCATATTGTGGATCCAAATGACTTGTTTCCCTTTCCTGCAGTCAAAAAAGCACCCTCTTTGTCCTCCTCATGGGCGGAATGTTATTCATATTTTTCATAATTAATAAAGATTATTTCAAAGAACCCGATGAAAATCTGGTGTTTCTATGTCAAACAGTTTTGTTACATTTCAGTCTTATGAGATGTATATAAAGTGTAACTTTGGATGCAAACTCAAAATGGAAAACATTTCTGCTCTATATCTGACATGGTACAGGTGTCTTCTGTTTTTAAGCCCATAACCATGTGTGTGAGGTGTACACTTTTGTTTCAAAGTAGATTTGTTTAAGACTACCAAGAAACACTGCAGTAAACAGTTCAACTGTGTATGTTCTCCCTCAGTTACAGACGATAGTGAGGAGTGGACGTATGACAATGAACCTCTCTCCTACCCCAATGAGGAAGATCCTACAGAGAGGTCAGTACACACTGCAACGTTAACTGTTAGAACTGGCACGTTTAGATGTGGGGACTATTCACCATTGGGACTATTCAACAGGGGCCCGATCCCGATTTAGGAATTTACGTCTTTCCTATGCACGCCTTTCCTAAGCACTTCTCAGTATTTGATATTCAGACTTACCTTTTTCAGTCACGTAATACACTCTGCAGGTGTGGCTACCTTGCTCTCTCTGAATACATTACATTCAACCGCTGAAAACCCTCCCACTTGCTGGCCAACAGATTTTCTCTGGGAGTTTTCATTCAACAGGGTTTTCAGTACATTTCTTTTAAGCCATCCCTTTACAGTGTACCTTTCATTCAAATTTTGTCGACAGTCTCAATAACATATACAGTTGAAGTCGGAAGTTTACATACACCTTGGCCAAATACATTTAAATTCAGTTTTCCACAATTCCTGACATTTAATCCTAGTAAAACTTCCATGTCTTAGGTCAGTTAGGATCAACACTTTATTTTAAGAATGTGAAATGTCAGAATAATAGTAGAGAGAATGATTTATTTCAGCTTTTATTTATTTCTTCTCATTCCCAGTGGGTCAGAAGTTTACATACACTCAATTAGTATTTGGTAGCATTGCTTTTAAATTGATTAACTTGGGTCAAACGTTTCGGGTAGCCTTCCACAAGCTTCCCACAATAAGTTGGATGAATTTTTGCCCATTCCTCCTGACAGAGCTGGTGTAACTGAGTCAGGTTTGTAGGTCTCCTTGCTCGCACACGCTTTTTCAGTTCTGCCCACAAATTTTCTATAGGATTGAGGTCAGGGCTTTGTGATGGCCAATCCAATACCTTGAGTTTGTTGTCCTTAAACCATTTTGCCACTACTTTGGAAGTATGCTTTGGGTCATTTTCCATTTGGAAGACCCATTTGCGACCAAGCTTTAACTTCCTGACTGATGTCTTGAGATGTCTTGAGACTGATGTCTTGAGAATTATTTTCTGAGGTCTTGGCTGATTTCTTTAGCTTTTACCATGATGTCAAGCAAGGAGGCACTGAGTTTGAAGGTAGGTCTTGAAATACATCCACAGGTACACCTCCAATTGACTCAAATTATGTCAATTAGCCTATCAAAAGCTTCTAAAGCCATGACATCATTTTCTGGAATTTTCCAAGCTGTTTAAAAGGCACAGTCAACTTAGTGTATGTAAACTTCTGACCCACTGGAATTGTGATAAAGTGAATTATAAGTGAAATAATCTGTCTGTAAACAATTGTTGGAAAAATTACTTGTGTCATGGACGAAGTAGATGTCCTAACAGACTTGCCAAAACTATAGTTTGTTAACAAGAAATGTGTGGAGTGGTTGAAAAACAAGTTTTAATGACTCCAACCTAAGTGTACGTAAACTTCCGACTTCAACTGTACATGGAGAACGGGTTCAGAATATAGAGATCAATGAAAGAATGCCATCAACTCGGCAGGTTCAGCCCTACAGAAACCTATAGCTTGGATCTCCAGATTTCATCCATGCAAATTCTATTTATAGCCTATTTCACTGTGGAAAAGGGGCCGCAATACATGCCATGTTGAAATGATTTTCAGTTTGCTACCAAATGGCTGGTTTCACATTTGTCTCCAGGGATCATAAGGAATAATCATCTAAAACAATTGCTATGCATATTTAAAATTCCCGTCTCCAAACGGATTGCTCATTTACCGAGCTCTTATCAATTTATACATAACAGTGCATGGAGAATGCTGTTATTTCTATTTGAAAAACTAGATGCTTTTTCCACTTTTAACCGGCAGATTCGCACCGACCTTATTCATGGTTTCCACGCGCGTAAAGGTGGTGGAACTATGAGGGAATTAAATCCAGGTCAGAATACAGTGTATCTGTCGACACCTTCATTCATTAGAGCTCCACCTGAAACGAATGGTGGGTGAATGGCATGCTATTCTCATGCCTAAGTAGGCCGTCATTGTAAAGAAGAATTTGTTCTCAACTGACTTGCCTAGTTAAAAAAAATAAAAAAGTACGTTTAAGGTTAGAATATGTATAGAGAAAAGCGCATAAAAAGGGAATCACGTTCACTGTACGCGTGCTTAACTCTGGTCGGAATCGGGGCCCAGGGGAGGGTTATGGTGAAGGCTATCACAGTGGGGACTATTGTCCTTTGATGTCAGGAACTTTGAATCTGCATGACATCACTATTCTCTTCCGCAGCGGCCACATCCAAACAATGTCCATGACGGGTGAGTGAAACACCAAAGTCAAGCCACTAGGTTTCAATGATCTATCAATGAGCCATGACTGGCCTCAGCTTCCTGCATGTCCTGCTCATCTTTTCTTCCCCTTTTTAAATACCTAAAATACCTTTGGCTGGCTACATCTGTTATTGTTTACATTATTGTGTGTGTGTTTAGTTTCTCCAGGAAGCAGAGAGCTTAGCATCCACCACCAACAAACACACAATGACACCACCATAGATGGCATGGATATTCAGTGAGTCATGCACACACACAGACAATAAGACAAGGATTTTAATAGTATTAACAATATCTTGTTCTTCTGATGTCTGTTCTGCAGGGCGAAACATGAAGCACTTCAGAAGCTGGCCACTTTCTTCCACAAACCTGTTGTAGAGGAACCCATCAGGAGGTACATACAGTATAATTGCACACACACACAGATGAAGGTAAAGGTGAATGAATGTTTCCTTTGATGCTTACCTCTTGTTTTTTGCTTTCTTCTCCTCTCCCTACTCCCCTTCTGTTTCTTCTCCTCCCCATCTCTGTCTTACCCTCTCCATCTCTCTTTCTTCCTCTCCCTACTCCCCAACTCTCACTTTCCCTACTGTCTCCCTTTGAGAAGACCTGAAGAACCTGAACAAAAACCAATCAGTAAGTGAAGAGCTACGTATGGGTTCTGTGTCCTACACATTCCACACATCAGGCCTAGTCTTTGGGCTGGTTAGTCAGACGCAGTTTATCCATTTAGCATGCCTTTCTTTCATAGTCCAGTAGAGTTTCATTTGGATCCAGGAAAGCAGCCAATAAAGGTTGAGAGAATGCTGTTGGAATTTATTGAGTTCAATGAAAGGAATCCACTTTCTACATCTGATACATTAGTGTGGAAAAATACCTTTACATTTAAAACATCATCCTTTTTTACTTGCCAGGCCCCGTGGATATAGAAGAACCAGTGTACCCGTAAGTAGGAGAGGAAAAAAATGTCACATTGTGTAACCTGTTGTCAGACTAGTTTTCTGGGCTTGAATTGTGAATGTCACTGTGTGTGTGTGTGTGTGTGTGTGTGTGTGTGTGTGTGTGTGTGTGTGTGTGTGTGTGTGTGTGTGTGTGTGTGTGCCTGTCTACCATGCATGTGTGCTTCTATGTAGATGTAAAGTGGAAGCAGATTTGGAGCTTCCAGACATGATGGTTCTTCCTCCTCCTGGCCTGTTTGCAGACGACAATCAATGACGCTTAGTAGACTACCATCTACAGGTAAAAATGATACTTTACAAAATTAAGAACCATTGATCAGTCTGTCAATACCAGTAGGCTATTGATCATGCATTGATGATGTCTGCGTCTGTTCTCTCTTCTATGAGCAGTTGGAGAGCAGAGGAACAACGAGTGCCAGGCATCTCCATGACAATCACTCAGATAACGGAGACACGAAGGATCGTTGTTTGGACAACCTGCAATTGGATGGACTATTTCTCTGTTATAATATTGTTTAGGCCAGGATTCAATCCGAGAGCTCTAGTCAACAATGCAGATTTTTAAGGCAATGTTACCGTCTTTGCGGAGACCGCATTCAAGATAAATGCTGCAGATGTCGACTCAATTGGAAATTGTCTTTAAAATGTCAATAACACTATAGGGTTTCAGATTGAATCTCTTGTTTTGATGTCCATCCAGGGTTATGGAGGATGAGATGAAGGATACAGACAGAGAGCAGTTCTGTTTATACTAAATGTTCAATAGTTTTATACAAAGACAATTACGGGATACCATGCATAGTGTAATGTCTGTTTACAGGTGTTTGTGTTTGGCTAGATGACAAATCAACAGTCTGTATCCAGCTACTGTCTGTGTCTAAAATGACAGCCTATTCCACATGTAGTGCACTAACTTTGACCTAAGTGACACAGGGTTAACCACATAGGGCTCTGGTGAAAAGTAATGCACTACACAGGGAATAGGATGCTTGCCATACTGTATGAGATGTATGGTTTTATTTCCCATTAAGTATTAGAGAGAGAGGGAAGTAATTTGATGATGTAACCTTTAGTTGAAGTCCTGTTCATTTAGCTACCAGCTCTGCTAGTTGTGATCTGGCGATTTAATAAAATACGCAAATCAATCAGTGGTCAGGTCAGTTTAATTGTGTTTGACAATAAATACTCAGTAAAGTGCAAATCAGAACAGCAACGCCATGCAATGCATATAACACTGAAAACCACACCTCAGACAGAGAGGAACAGGTACATTTCGCTCTCACGCACACACACACACACAGACAGAAGAGAAGAACACTTTGGTTCCAGAAGTCTGGATACGGTGACAACACACCTTAACCCTTGGAAAGAGGTACACCTTACACTGACAGAGTGGGTGTGTATAACTTGAAGTAGTATGTGTGTGTAAGTAACAGAATATCAGGTCATTGCTGTGAGTAATTGCATGAGTGTAGCAGCAGGAAGCAGAGTTTCTCCCTGACCTTGTAGCAGCTACAGTCAGACATTCAAAACATTAAGAACCTTCCTAATATTGAGTTCCACCAGTTTGCCCTCCGAACAGCCTCAATTCGTTGGGGAATGGACTCTACAAGGTGTCAAAAGCATTCCACAGGGATGCAGGCCCATGACTCCAATGCTTGTGTCAAGTTGGCTGGATGTCTTTTGGGTGGTGGACCATTCTTGATACACATGGGAAACTGTTGAAAAGCCCAGTAGCGTTGCAGTTCTTGACACAAACCGACACACCTGGCACCTACTACCATACCCTGTTCAAAGGCACTTAAATCTTTTTGTCTTGTCCATTCACCCTCTGAATTGCACACATACAGAATCCATGTCTCTATTGTCTCAAGGCTTCAAAATCCTTCTTTAACCTGTCTCCTCCCCTTCATCTACACCAGTGGTCACCAACCTTTGAGTCAAGATCGCTTTCGCATTCAAAAAGCAAGCCAAGATCTACTGCTCAATTACATGTTTTAAAAATGTAACAACCTAATAGAAACAGCTCTGTAGGAATGGGGTTTGTGCAGTAGGCCTAATACATTATCACAGCATATTGGTGATATGCCTGGTCTGCCAATATTGTTCTTCTCAGACCATATTATATTACAAAACTTGAGCTTTGATAACATATCAGTTTTTGTAGCACTTGCAAGGCACAGCTGAGCATAAATTATATGGTACAGCACATGCATCTGATGGTCATTGTGCTTTCAAGACAACTGGGAACTCGAGAAAAAAAACGAGGTCAAATCATGACGTCTGTGATCTTGAGGTCGGAGCTCTAGAAAGATGCGAGTTTCCGACTAGGAATTCCGAGTTGGATGACCATTCAAAACCATTTTCCCCAGTCGGATCTCGTTTTTCCAGAGTAGTTGTCTTGAACAGAGCATTATTCTCAGTGAAGGGAGGAAGAGAGCCGCAGCGGGTCCGCCTTTCACGGTCACTGCTCTCTCCTTCCTTTCCTCCGGTGAGACTGACCAAAGAGACACCGTCTTCCACTTGACGGCGAAACTCGAGTCGCGCCGCATCTGCCTCATGCACAAATTCATGCGGTTCCTATGACCAGCGAAAGTGAAATATTCGTCGATATTAAAATAGACACGACGCTAATAACAATAAAAACGCAGGACTATCGATACACTTGGCGACTCATTGCAGCGCGAGTGGGAAAAGGGAGAGGAGCGGTTTATGTTTTGTAATAGTGTTCAATAAAAGCAGGGTTGACAGTGTTGAATAAAAACAAACTCACTCATAAAAACTGCAGCGCTTTGCTGTATTATTTTACAGTCTCTCTGTGGTCGTGGTTTTAAAAGTTATTCAATTTTACCTAGGCTAGTATCAAACGTGTTTACTATGGCCGGGGTCGTGGAGGCTCTGTAAGGTAATTTGAGCTATTCGATTGCCAGCACAGTAGGCGCACTCGATTTAGCAACAGATCTCCCGGTCTGCTTGAATCAAGTGCACCTACCGCCAACAGCACAACACACACAAAATCAGGCTTGGCTTTTCTATAGAAATGTTTGGTGACCAGTTGGTGACCACTAATCTACACAGACTGAAGTGGATTTAACAAATTACTGCAATAAGGGTTCATAGCTTTCACCTGGTCAGTCTGTCATGGAATGAGCAGGTGTTCATAATGTTTTGTACATATCAAATATGGGATATGCCAATTTATTAGGTACACCACCCAGTTCACAAAAATTGATCGCTCCTACAGACACGGAGTCACATGGCTGTGGCTTGTTATATAAAACAGGCATTCGGTTACTGTTCAATTGAACGTTAGAATGGGCAAAACAAGTGACTTAAGCAACTTTTAGCGAAGTATGATCATCGGCGCCATGCCCCGGTTCCAGTATCTCAGAAACGGCCGTCCTCCTGGGCTTTTCACGCACGACAGTGTCTAGGGTTTACAGAGAATGGTGGGACAAACAAAAAACATCCAGTCAGCAGCAGCCCTGTGGGTGAAAACAGCTCGTTGATGAGAGGTCGAAGGAGAATGGCAAAAATCGTGCAAGCCAACAGGTGGGTCAAACAAACTCGTCACGGATGGGCTATTGCAGCAGACCACCACACCGGGTTCCACTCCTATCAGCTAAAAACAACAAATGGCTCAGGTGGGTACGCGATAACCAACACTAAACAACTGAGGAGTGGGAAAACATCCCCTGGAACATGCCAGCGAGTTCAGTTTACTTGAGTGGCCTGCTCAGTCCCCAGACCTCAACCCAATAGAACGTCTTTAGGATGAGATGGATGTTCGCCGCATGAATGTACCGCCGTCTAATCTGCAGCAACTGCATGGCGCCATCGCATTAGCATGGACCAACATCCCTGTGGAATGTTTGACACCTTGTAGAATCCCCTGAAGAATTCAGATTGTTCTGGAGACAAAGGAGGGTCCGACCGGTACTAGATAGGAGTATACATACGTGGGTACTGTCTTGAATGTATAGTGTCATACACAGACAAAACAGACTACGCTCTCAGAATAGAGATGTGATGACAGAACTGCTGCACAGGACAAACAACAAGGAAACAAATGACAAGGAAACAGAAGGAAAGAAGAGAGGTTTAGTGTCTTTTTTGACTCTTTAACTGGCCCAACAGAGGTCTACAATTCCCTCGGCGAAACACACACTACTGCAAATATACACAACAAACCAATAACTCTAGAGGGAGGGAAGTAAAAAGAGAGAGAGACAAATGATTCTACATTTAATAACAAACTGAACAGACAACCATCATGGTACCAGAACAGACCAGAGAAACACTCACACACTAGCATGCATCAGATCAGCAAGAGCCCAGCCCTCACTGGCTCCAGCCGAACAAGAGACAGGAGTCCGGAAGATTATATACTGTAAACCATTTGACAATTGGTAAAAGGGAGATTTGTTCCAGTGTTCTGTCATATCTATTCTCTCTCCTCCTGTATCTTTAGTTATGTTAGTCAGAACTCAAATCTCATTGGCACATAAACTACAGTACCGTATGTCTTCTCCTGACCAATCCCTGGCAAGCTCCTGTCTGTCAGTCCTCTCCTCTACACACAGGAGTGTACACACACACACACACACACACAAACAGTCTGCTTGCCATTCTGTTTCTGCAAACAAAAACAGCCACCAAGCTAGAAACAACGCGTGTTAAGGCACCTGGAGAAAGGTTCACTACAGATACACTTCCCTCCCTCCTCCTCCGTCAGTTAGCATCAATGCTAACTAATCCACAGAACAATATTGCCAGTCAGTTAGCCTCCTCTCTCTCTCATCACCTACAATCTCTTAAGTCAGTATATATTTCTCAAACATTCACAGTGCTCCAATACTCAATATTCAGTACCACACAGAGCCTATAAAACAACCTCTTTAAAATAAATAAGAATATGATATCTAAATAATAATAACAATCCTCTCTTTAACTTCATTTCTGGTATGTTACAATCAACAGCTACTACACTACTCAAAGTAACAGTAATATAAATATATATGATACATATGGATAACAAAATCTGTGTCGTTACAAAAACCATATAAAACCATATATAAAATGCTCAGTGTGTTTGTTCTACAGTGATGGCTATTCTGGAGCTGATTGGAGGTTGAGAGTAGTCAGGGAGGCGCCGCTTATCTGTAGACAAACATTATTGCCGCATTCACATGCTAGTTGGAACTAGGAAACTCAGAAATGTCCGACATGCTAACTGGTTGAATGCTGCACGTGCATAACTACAACCAGTTAGAAATGTCAGTTTCCTAGTTTCGACTAGCATGTGAACGCGCCATATGGGAGCTACAGTAGATTTGACTTAACGTGACCTTGCCCCAACAAGTGAGACCTCTAACCTTTCCCACGGCCAGACTGGCTCTGGCAGACTGGCTCTAGACCAGGGATGGGCAACTGGTGGCCCGCGGGTCGCATGGCCACTTTTGTAGGCCCGCAGATCAATTCCTTCCGCTGTCAAGACTAAGCTAAAAATGTTTATAAATCGCCAAATTTTGCTTAGGGCCTCCAAAACGCTGACTGCATGTGTGTGTATGGATGTGGGTAAGCAGTCCCGCGAGCCACTGCACCCCCTAATGATGAGTTCAGATTTTTTGTGGCCCCTACCCCCATCAACGTTGCCCATCCCTGCTCTAGACAGACAGGAAGCCTAACCAGAGATCTAGGATCAGTTTATCATGCCTAGCCCAAACCTACAACACCAGGAGGTAACAACTGACCCTAGATCTGTGGTTAGAGGCATGTCTGCCCTGCAGTGGTTAGTGTTCTGCAGTACTTGGAGAATTAGGTCAGGATCACACCAATATAAAACTGTCTAAATAGGTGCAGGGCAGTGTTCTGTTTCAGATGGTTATGCAGGTGGGACCTGGAGTTTTCCGGACTATATGACATTGACCAGGAAAACTCCAGGCCCCTAGTTACCCAGGGGTGGTTTACCCTCTCTAGCGGGCCAGCGTGGTGATGAGACTGGCACACATCTCAAAGAAGTCCATAGTGTGGCTGCCCTGCCGCGGGGTGGGGGCGGAGGTGAGGAGGGCAGCGCTGGAGCACAGCGACCCAGGCAGAGAGGAGCTGAGCTTGGGGAGATCCACAGCAGGACAGGCTGAGTCCACACTGAGTCTGGGTCTGTGGAGCCCTGCAGTAGAGCCTGACCTCTGGGGGGTGGAGGAGCCCGACTTAAACCCTACTGCGTCCATGATGTCATCTGGGGGAGGAGAGATTAGTGTTTTTGTCATTACTCATCTTCTGCACTCAGTAATACATTGTAAAAATAGGAAACTCTAAATTCTGTTTTCAGAATTAACCAGATATCAAAAAGTCAGTTTCCTGCTATAAATATGCTGTGTAGCTGGCGTACCGTCGATGCTTTTAAAGTCCAGCAGGTAGGATCTGTTGTCTACTTGGTACAGCTGGAGACACATCTTCACCAGGTTGCCTGTTACTGGGTTCTTCCTCCGAACACGCAGGTGATACGGGTTCACCACCTAAACATAACACACATTAAAAGGTGCAATATGCAGAAATCGCTCCACCATTTCCTGCTTGCAAAAATTTTAAGTTCGCTTAATTTATGTTTATGTGAAAAAACAAACAATGTAGTGTACAGGATCATTGTACCATCTAAACCGCTGTGAAATATATTTTCAATAACCAATAATATTGTATTTTAAGCTGTTTGAAGACTGTACAAAAATGAAAGTTAAAAAAAAGGCAACAAAAAAAAACACATTTAAGACCGGGAAGCATAGAAATAGCACACATAGAACCGATCTACTGCTTCTTAGACTTGCTTTCAATGAGGATGACAGATCAATCATTTCTATGTGAATTTGGTTGGGTTGCCTAAAATGTTGCATATTGCAATTAACATCTATACACACACACACACACACACACACACACACACACACACACACACACACACACACACACACACAGTGATATAAACTCTGCAAAAAAAAGAAACGTGCTCTCACTGTCAACTGCGTTTATTTTCAGCAAACTTAACATGTGTAAATATTTGTATGAACATAACAAGATTCAACAACAGACATGAACTGAACAAGTTCCACAGACATGTGACTAACAGAAATGGAATAATGTGTCCCTGAACAAAAGGGGGGTCAAAATCAAAAGTAACAGTCAGTATCTGGTGTGGCCCCCAGCTGCATTAAGTACTGCAGTGCATCTCCTCCTCATGGACTGCACCAGATTTGCCAGTTCTTGCTGTGAGATGTTACCCCACTATTCCACCAAGGCACCTGCAAGTTCCTGGACATTTCTGGGGGGGATGGCCGTAGCCCTCACCCTCCGATCTAACAGGTCCCAGACGTGCTCAATGGGATTGAGATCCGGGCTCTTCGCTGGTCCTGACAGAACACTGACATTCCTGTCTTGCAGGAAATCACACACAGAACAAGCAGAATGGCTGATGGCATTGTCATGCTGGAGGGTCATGTCAGGATGAGCCTGCAGGAAGGGTACCACATGAGGGAGGAGGATGTCTTCCCTGTAATGCACAGCGTTAAGATTGCCTGCAATGACAACAAGCTCAGTCAAATGATGCTGTGACACACCGCCCCCAGACCATGACAGACTCTCCACCTCCAAATCGATCCCCCTCCAGAGTACAGGCCTCAGTGTAACGCTCATTCCTTCGACGACAAACGCGAATCCGACCATCACCCCTGGTGAGACAAAACCAAGACTTGTCAGTGAAGAGCACTTTTTGCCAGTCCTGTCTGGTCCAGCGACGGTGGGTTTGTGCCCATAGGCGACATTGTTGCCGGTGATGTCTGGTGAGGACCTGCCTTACAACAGACCTACAAGCCGTCAGTCCAGCCTCTCTCAGCCTATTGCGGACAGTCTGAACTGATGGAGGGATTGTGCGTTCCTGGTCTAACCCAGGCAGTTGTTGTTGCCATCCTGTACCTGTCCCACAGGTGTGATGTTCGGATGTAGCGATCCTGTGCAGGTGCTGTTACACGTGGTCTGCCACTGCGAGGACGAGGCACATTCACGCAGATGAGCAGGGACCCTGGGCATCTTTCTTTTGATGTTTTTCCAGAGTCAGTAGAAAGGCCTCTTTAGTGTCCTAAGTTTTCATAACTGTGACCTTAATTCCCTACCGTCTGTAAGCTGTTAGTGTCTTAATGATCGTTCCACAGGTGCATGTTCATTAATTGTTTATGGTTCATGGAACAAGCATGGGAAGAAGTGTTTAAACCCTTTACAATGAAGATCTGTGTTATTAGTTATTTGGATTTTTACGAATTATCTTTGAAAGACAGGGTCCTGAAAAAGGCACGTTTCTTTTTTTGCTGAGTATATATACACATACACACGGTGCATTTTGCACATTTTGTTACATTACAGCCTTATATTTAAATGTATTAAATATATTTTCCCCTCATCAATCTACACACAATACCCCATGACAAAGCAAAAACAGTTTTGAAAATTTTGCAAATGTATTATTATTACTGAAATATCACATTTATATAAGGATTCAGACCCTTTACTCAGAGCTTTGCTAAAGCACCTTTGGCAGCGATTACAGCCTTGAGTCTTCTTGGGTATGACGTTACAAGCTTGGCATACCTGTATTTGGGGAGTTTCTCCCATTCTTCTCTGCAGATCCTCCTCAAGCTCTGTCAGGTTGAATGTGGAGCGTCGCTGCAAAGCTATTTTCAGGTCTCTCCAGAGATATTCGATTGGGTTCAAGTCCGGGCCACTCAAGGACATTCAGAGACTTGTCCAGAAGCCACTCCTGCGTTGTCTTGGCTCGTTGTCTTGGCTGTGTGCTATGGGTCGTTGTCCTGTTGGAAGGTGAACCTTCATCCCAGTCTGAGGTCCTGAGTGCTCTGGAGCAGGTTTTTTTTTTTTTTTTTATTTCACCTTTATTTAACCAGGTAGGCAAGTTGAGAACAAGTTCTCATTTACAATTGCGACCTGGCCAAGATAAAGCAAAGCAGTTCGACAACATACAACAACACAGAGTTACACATGGAGTAAAACAACATACAATCAATGATGCAGTAGAAAAAAATAAGACCATATACAATGTGAGCAAATGATGTGAGATAAGGGAGGTAAAGGCAAAAAATGCCATGGTGGCAAAGTAAATAAAGTATAGCAAGAAAAACACTGGAATGGTAGATTTGTAGTTTGAAGAAAGTTCAAAGTTAAATATAAATAATATGGTGCAAAGGAGCAAAATAAATAAAATAAATAAATAAATACAGTAGGGGAAGAGGTAGTAGTTTGGGCTAAATTATAGATGGGCTATGTACAGGTGCAGTTTTCATCAAGGATCTCTCTGTACTTTGCGCAATTCATCTTTTCCTCAATCTTTACAAGTCTCCCAGTCCCTGCCGCTGAAAAACATCCCCACAGCATGATGCTGCCACCACCATGCTTCACCATAGGGATGGCATTGGCCAGGTGATGTGCGGTGCCTGGTTTCCTCCAGATGTGACGCATGGCATTCAGGCCAAAGAGTTCAATCTTGGTATCATCAGACCATAGAATCTTGTTTCTCATGGTCAGAGTCCTTTAGGCGCCTTTGGCAAACTCCAACCGGGCGGTCATGTGCCTTTTACTGAGGAGCGGCTTCCATCTGGCCACTCTACCATAAAGGCCTGATTGGTGCAATGCTGCTGAGATGGTTGACCTTCTGGAAGATTCTCCCATCACCACAGAGGAACTCTGGAGCTCTGTCGGAGTGACCATCGGGTTCTTGCTCACCTCCCTGACCAAGGCCCTTCTCCCCTGATTGCTCAGTTTGGCTGGGCGGCCAGCTCTAGGAAGAGTCTTGGTGGTTCTTAACATCTTCCTTTGAAGAATGATGGAGGTCACTGTGTTGTTCTTGAAGACCTTCAATGCTGCAGAAATGTTTTGGTACCCTTCCCCAGATCTGTGCTTCGACACAATCCTGTCTCAGAGCTCTACGGACAATACTTTAGAGCTCATGGCTTGGTTTTTGCTCTGACATGCACTGTCAACTGATATAGACAGGTTTATGCCTTTCCAAATCATGTCCAATCAATTGAATTTCCCACAGGTGGACTCCAATCAAGTTGTAGAAACATCTCAAGGATGATCAACGGAAACAGGATGCACTGAGCTCAATTTCGAGTCTCATAGCTAAAGGTCTGAATACTTCTGTAAATAAGGTATGTGTTTTATATTTTTAAGAAATTTGCAAAAATGTCAACAACAAAAAAATTCACTGTGTCATTATGGGGTATTGTGTGTAGATTGATGAGAATAAAAAAAAATGTTGATCAATTTCAGAATAAGGCTGTAACGTAACAAAATGTGGAAAAAGTCAAGTGGTCTGAATAATTTCCGAATGCTTTCCACACACACAGCCTCACCTTCCAGTCATACTGTAGTTGTCTCATAGCCCTGTAGACCTCAGCCATGATGTCATAGGGTCTGCTCTGACTCCTGATGCCCAGATGCCACTTGGCTTTCTTCACTGCCAGGGGTTTGGCTCTGGTGGTGTTCAGGGCATCCAGCGGGCAGCGAGACTGCAGACAGACAGAGAGGAGAGAATCTTTATTATCCCCAACAAGCAGTCATAAATACATGAAGACAAGAAGACTTCATGCAAAACTATACTGCCAATGTTGCATTTGCTACACTGGTATCGCGGAAGAAGCACATCATCAAGTGTTTACACTTCAGAGATATTGTATCTGATTGTATATACATTAAACATGGTACATAGAATAGAACCCGGTAGAAATCATTGCCTTGGGGCTGTCTACCAGCAGGGGGGGCATCCTCTCTGGGTGTGGTTTGACCCCCGGGGGCAGTGACATGCCATCCTCCATGAAGGAGCCCTGGGGAGGGCTGGAGGCCAGGTAGAACTCACTGGCCTGGGTCATGATGCGCCGGTTGTCTATGATCAGATGGTACGCTACTGCTAGCTGGTCCTGGAAAGAGACGGAGGGAGAGAGTAAGAGAGAGGGTGAGAGAAGAGGGGGAGAGGGTGAGTGCGTACTGTATGACTTAGCGTGTGTGCGTACATGCCTGTGTTGCGTGCATACCTGAGGGTCTCCGCTGTACAGGCTGGACATCACCTCAGACTCGGTGCTCTCAAACTTGTCACACACCTCTCGGACTGCCTCCTCATCCAGAATGGTGGAGTCATAGGAAGGGTCCTCAGGAAACAGGTAGCCTGGCAGGTCCTGCTTAAACCACTCATGTTCCCTACACATACACACGTGTGAACATTCACGCACACACACACAAAGTAACAGTTACTATCCATTATTCTTCTATTATTTTTCTCTGGACCAACCTTCAACCACCACAAACAAGCTTTTGGCTAGGTTTGCCAGTTCTATTAATCACATTAAAAACATGAGCATCATCATCAGTAGGGAAGGTTAGAGGTCAGGGGTCACCTAATGTCTTTAATGGTAGCCCTCTTGAGCGGGTCGACCTGCAGCATGAGCAGCAGCAGGGAGGCGACGGGGCGAGTGAGGTATTCTGGCATATAGAACACGCCCCCTCTGATCTTCTTAAACAGCGTGGGAACGTGTTCGTCATCAAAGGGCAGAGTCCCACACAGCAACGCATACAGGATCACCCCACTGCTCCATATGTCAACCTCAGGGCCAGCGTATAACCTGTGCACAAAGCAAAGAATACACGATCACACCACAACATGTAGCCTACAGTATCAACCTAAGGATCTGCGTACAGCCTAAACACGCACACACACCTTCCGGAGATGACTTCAGGAGCTGCGTAGTTGGGAGATCCACAGCTGGTCCTCAGGAACTCCCCGTCTGACATCATGTTGGACAACCCTGTTGACCAGAGCAAATCAGTTTTTCAGCATTATCTTCAAATGCCAACCTTACCTAACCTTACTGTCCAAACAAACACAAGTTATTATATTCTGTCTTCCCTCTCCCACCTCTCTCTCCCCCTTCCCCCCTCTGTCGCTCGCTCTCCCTCCCTCTGTCTCTCTCACTTCCCGTCTCCAGTTTAAGGTGTCGGTATATTCTAAAACACAAGTGGTTTGGTTTGACATTTGCTACTGCTGATAGTGGTTATGGCTTTGTGGACAACTCAATTTGTTATTTATATGTGTGTGTGTGTGTGTGTTCTCTATCGTGCATGTGTGTGTAGTGTACCAAAGTCAGCTATTTTGGCGTTCTTGGAATGGTCCAGCAGTACATTCTCAGGTTTGAGGTCTCTGTGCACCACCATGTGTCTGTGGCAGTAGTCTACACCGGAGATAATCTGCTGGAACAACCGACGAGCCTCTTTGTCTTCTACCTACACACAACATGAGGTACAGATTAACAGGTTAGGAGATTATTCGTTTCTAATGTGACTACATGCTTTCACTATGGAAAATGGCACCATAAAATGGCCTGTGTCTATATCAATCAATCAATCAATCAATCAATCAATCAATCGGACAACTGCAGGACAGGAGTGTGCTACTCATCAGATGGCTTATTTGCTTGTTTGATTCATTTTTGGATCTATTGACGGACGGCCTTTAGGTCCGGAATGATATATCCATATTTTGTTTTGTTGTGTTTTGACATCCCCTTTTGTTTGGGTATCTGGCCCGGCTGGGAAGCTTCAGTAGCTGGAGAACACTGAATCCAGCAAATATCTATTTGAGTATCAACCATCCATCAATTCTTAAGTAAGAAGTATCCTCACTGTATAATGCTGAATAGTTTTGTTGATATATTTCAATGTTAAACAAATTACTTTAATCATTAACACTACAATTAAAATGGCTGCTGTAGTTGTGGCTATTTCCAGCGATGCAAAAACTGATGTCAAGGAAAATGAGACCTGGAGCAAGGTTGTGGGTGGAAATGCCCCAAAGGAGAATGTTTTACCTCTTTTTATCATGGAGAGAGAAATCGTGACAAAGGAGGAGGCCATAGCCAACCCCATTAAGGAGGAGGAGCTCTACCACAGTCTCATACAGGAAATTAATCCAAACCACTTGAGGTCAGTACAGAGAGTACGTGCACTCTGGCATATATATATTCTCAGTAAGGAAGCAAGGGCAAAGCTTCTGATAAGAGGAATAACAGTCAGAGGAAAACAGGTTGTGTTCAAAGAGAATAATCCGTTCAGGTTGAAGTTGCGCATGTCTGACCAGAACTCCATTCAAGTCACAATTAAAGAACTACCTGAATCAGCAGATGATAGTGTTGTGACTGACTTCCTGGCTAAAGCTGGATGTAAGGTGGTGGGGAGAGTGATGAGATGCATGATAAGATACAAGGGTCAACTTACAAATTGCTCCAATGGAGATCGTTTTGTGTATGTTGAAGCAGCACCCATCATTCCTATAACACGGTCTATAAAGATGGGCCCTCACTGGATCAAAGTATGACAAAATCAGCACGCCAGAAAGGGTCAGGAGATGGTAGAGTACAGTCCTTCTACACTGGACAACATAAGGTGCTTTTAGGAAACTTTTTCACACTATGTGCAGGACAACAATCCTGTCCCCATGAGTAGGGCAGACGTATCACATATCTCAGCTGAAATGACTGAATGTGAGACTGAGGTCGAAGAGGATAATTCCTTGGCTCCCAAGGACAAAGATGGAGTGAATGAAACATTGGCGTCTGCAGCAGTGACCTCTCATTCCAAGAAAAAGAAGAAGAGGGAAAAATGCTCAAAATGAAGCTGGGAAAGTAGCTACTGAGACCAGTGACAATCATAACCCAGTAGAAAACCTGGAGGTTAATAAGGGACCCCGAAGGCAGTGCAACCTTCTGGGGAATGCAAAAGAAGGCAGCCAAACATCAATGATGGCCTTCATTCAAACAATCCTGAATCAACATACACCCAAGTGGCCCAGGGTACCAAGCTCCCCATCAGTCTGGAGTTAGGTCACCTGCAGAAAAAGCCTGATATGGAGGATGTAATTCTGGGAGGTGGAGAAAAGTCCCCCTAATTAGCCATTCAGACCGAAATCATTGATGAATGATTGAAATAATCTATATTTGAGTAACCTATATTATCTGGTTCAGAGAAGGTCATTCTGTGTATGTGAGCATAACTTCTGTCACTAACATGGCTTTTCAAAAGAATGAGCAATCTGCTGATCATTACATTTTAATGCCAACTCTTCATACATGTCCCCAACAAAACCTGCCTTCAAGACAGAAACTTTAACACAGGTATAAGAAAACATTGTACCATAAAACCTTTTCAAACCGTTAATCAGGCTAAAATGCTCTGGGACCCTCGTTCCAAACCGAGAGGAATATTGGGAGGTCATCTGAATATTCGTAGCATTATTTCTAAGAGTGAACTGGTAGAACATTTATTGAACGACTCTAATCTAGATTTTTTTCTGTTTCTCTGAGACATGGTTGAAGAAATTTTCTCCCATTTCTGCCTTTAATGTCCCTGGATATTCCATATTCAGGAGGGCCAGGGGAGAAGGCAGAGGGGGTGGATTGCTTATGAACATGAAAGATAACTTTAAATGCAATCGTATCATTAGGAAACATGCCAATGACATTGAAGGTATAGGGCTGAATGGCTTCCTCTCCCCTCATATGTCTCTCACTATTATTGGATTATATCGACCACCAACATCTGATATCTCGTTGTATGACCATCTAAATGCCATGCTTAAAGAATGTGATCATAAGGAGATTATTTTCACGGGCGATTTCTGAGAAAACAAAACTTGCAGGAAAAAACTCAGAGATCACAGATTATTTCAACCTGACTCAAATAATACAGGGTCCAACCAGAGTAACAAAGTCATCCCAGACTCAAATTGATCTGGTGTTTACTAACAGACCTGATCAAATAATTAAGTCTAGTAACTGGTATAACTCACCACAATGTTACATTGGTGATTAGAAAGCTCACTAACAAGAGATGTAAGAACCATATTAACGTGCAACAGTACGATAAAAATAAATCCAGAAAAGTGAGCAGAGTAACTACGATGCAGCGATAAGTCAAATTGACTGGTCTGATCTGTTAAGCAACGAAGACCCAGAGTCTGGATACAGAACATTTCTGTCAACTATTGACAAAGTGGATACCTCTTTTACTAGGAAATTTCAACGTAAGCCAAGATGGAAAACCTCTCTACCATGGCTCAACGAGGACCTCTGGAGAACGGGATTTCTCCTTGAAAAAGGACTGAAGTCTGGTAAGAATGATGACAGACGTATATTTGCATCACTGAGAAATAAGGTGGTTAGGAATATAAAAAAATCAAAAGCAGAGTTCATTCTTAGAGTGATCAATGAAGCAAAAGGAAATGGCAACGTGATTTGGGAAAATCTCAAACTACCAGGGAGAGGAGCTGAAAAGTCCAAAAACATCCTGAATTAAAGGTTCATGGGATTCTAATTTAAGACTCCAATTTTAACAATGTCTTTGTTGACTCTGTCAGGGAACTGGCTCAAAGATTTTCAACCAAGACCACAGTTCTCACTCCCATAGATAATAATAAACGAATATTCAGAATTTCTGAAATCTCAGCATCAGCAGAGGACAGCATTATTAGCTTCTTCAGGAGAGCTAGAACAAAATATGTATTTGGTCTAGACACTGTGTTCCTGAAGAGACACATTCTCTGATTACCCATATTGTACATCTAGTTAGTCTGTCCATCAAATATGCGTTCTTCCCCAATGCTTGGAAGTCTGCTGCAGTGAGACCCGTTTTAAAATCTGGTGACCCAACACTGGTGGAAAATTATTGACCTAAGCATTCTTCCAGTGCTATCAAAAGTAGCTGAAAGATGGGTGGCTGATCATCTGACTGATCACCTCATTCAGGGCAACTCCAAACATTAAATGCAATTTGGATTCAGAACTAACCATTCTAACGGAACAGCCAATTGCTATTTTCTGGAGTGCATTAAATCTAAACTGGACATAGGTGGTGAAGTCGGCGCAGTCTTTTTGGATCTTAAAAAGGCCTTTGATACTGTGAATCATGAAGTCCTATCCAAACTATCCTCCCTTAATGTGTCCACTGAAGTCATTAGTTGGATGTATTCCTATCTGACAAACAGAAGTCAAAGGGTTCGTTTGGGGGACACTCAGTCGGACTCTCTTTACTATAACATTGGGGTCCCACAAGGGTCAATATTTGGCCCCCTTCTGTTAACCATCTGCCACTTGCTTGCCCACAAGTTAACATGCAGATGTATGCAGACGATACATTTCTGTATGTACATTAAAAAACAAATAGACAACTAGTTGTTAACAAATTAACTGAAGCTATGGTACATGTTTCTAAATGGAGGACTAATTCTTGCCTGCATTTATATAGACAAGTCTGTTTGTGTGTACTTCTCTAAGAAATCCTCAGATTCTTCCCAACGAGCTGTTCTTGTTCTTGGGGGAGAATCTGAAAGTTGTGTCTAACTTCAGGTATCTTGGTGTCATTTTGGACTCCAACTTGACATTTAAGAAACATGTGAAGATGGTGGTTAACACGGCTATGTTTGGATTATCCAACTTTAGGATTATAAGACCTTTCCTTCCTCTGGAGGCCGACAAACTATATATGCATGCTGTGATCTTCTCACATCTGAGATATTGCCTCACATGCTGGTCACAAGAAAGAGCTACTATTATGAAACCAATTGATTCACTCGACAAACACTTAAGATTTTTGATAACAAACCAAACCGTTACCACCATTGTCATATCATTTACAAACATAATTTATTAGTCTGGATAGCTTTAAGCAGTATGTAGATGCAAACCTTGTCTTTAAGATCCTGCATAGTCTTGCCCCTCCACCCCTATGCAGGCATAGCATGCTCAAGGAAAGCACCTCCAGGATAACAAGGGCAGTAACTAGAGGGGATTGCGTTGTCCCTTTTCGACACAGTAAAATTGGCCAATCGGCCTTCTCTGTTATCCCTACAATACACTGAAATGCAATGCCCATGGACTTGAGAAGCTGCACTGATGATTGTACTTTTACATTTAAATTGAAAATATGGCTAAAATCTATCCAAACCTGTACACACAAGTTATTTGTGGTTCCTCATATGTAAGACAACAGTTGATGATAGTGTTGTTGTCATTATAATTAAATATGATATTATTGGATGTATTGTATTTTGTATTGTTTTAGTGAGTATTTGTATAGTGGCTGTGTAATTATCCTTAGCTGCCCAGGGACTACAGGTGCAAATTAGCTTTTGGCTAACCCCGGCACATTTACATGGGTGTTGCATTATTGCAATATTGATGTTGATTAATGTGCATTGTCCCCTGTAAATAAATCAAACAAACAAACAACCAGACAGTCAATCATTCAGTCAGTCAGATAGACAGCCATTCAGACAGTCAGTCAGAGGTATGTCTCACCCGTCCGTGTTTGCAGATGTAGTCAAACAGCTCTCCTCCTGAGACATACTCCATCACCATGAAGAAATCTGTAGGAGTACTGATCACCTGGTACCTACACACACACACACACACACACACACACACACACACCTTACAGAAGCCAACACGGCTGCCATAGCTCACAATGTCACTGTGGCCTAACCCTAAAAATAACATGGAGAGAGAGAGTCTAGACACCTGGAAAAGGGATTTACCCAAGTAGGAATTATAAACTTTTATCTTCTTAGGCAGTTTTCTGCTAACCGGAGCAAACTGATTCCTTGTGGGTGTGTGTGGGAGAGAGAGAGAGCAAGAGAGGTGAGAGACTAGAAACGTGGGAAGGGATTTACCCAAGCAGGAATTATAAACTTCCATCTTCTTAACTAGAGATTTCAGCTAAACGGAATTCCTTGTGGGTGTGTGCTCCTGAGGCCCATAGTAAACAAACACAGTGCTGTGGGTATGTGTGTGGGGGAGAGAGGGGGGGGGGCTCCTGAGGCACATAGTAAACAAACACAGTGCTGTGGGTATGTGTGTGGGGGAGAGAGAGGGGGGGGGGGCTCCTGAGGCACATAGTAAACAAACACTGAGTGTATGTGGATGTGTGTGGGGGAGAGAGAGGGGGGGGGGAATACTTCTTAGGCCCATAAAAAACAAACACAGTCTGTATGCGTTATCCTCACAGTTTGATGATGTGAGGGTGTCTGAAGAGTTTGAGGTTCTGTATCTCTCGTTTGATCTTGCCCACCACGTCCAGACTCCTGATCTTCTGTCTGTTCAGGATCTTCACTGCCACCTTATGACCTGTCAACTGGTGCTCTCCAACTACCACACACACACACACACACACACACACACACACACACACACACACACACACACACACACACACATACACACACACACACACACACACACACGTGAACCAACTGGAATGTCCATAGTTTGTCCAAAAAAAGTATAATAATATGTATTGTGTGCTACAATCTGCTACAATGAAGGCTACAGGGCACAATTTGTGCTGATGAGTCAAATATTAAAAACAGTTTAGTCTTTTCCTCCGTTGCCAAGGTCACACAGACTACACTGAGGTAGGAGATAGGCCGGAAAATGTGTGATGTGTATGCTACGCTCAGCTAAACTTTCATTGCCCGATAAAGAACAAAACCCTAGTTGTTTCAGAGTAGTTAACAAGACATGATTCATCACTATTTTTACATTACTGGACTAGCTATATCTATCTATTCACAACAATAAGAAATGTAGATAACAAACCGGTAAACAGGGAAAACACAACACACCAATTACAGTAAACCTAAAGCCATACACATAGATTACAAGGTGAATAAATCAAGTGTGTCTGTCTGATAGTCTGTACTCTGTAGCTCATGGTTAGTCAGTCTAAAAATGTAGCAATATTGTCTGCTTGCTACAATGTAGCAACACTTATTGTTGGCTAGTTCCTGGTTACACACTGTCACACTCATGTCTCAAATCAAACACACCTCCTGCAGTGCAGGGGGGAGAGGAGGAGGGGGGTCTGAATTCTACAAGGTCACGTTGAGACTGCTAGAAAATAGGAAACTTGACGAGGCGTTCTAAGATTTTCATTCTGTCCATGCCATTGTATGGTTTACATGATTCGGGAACACTGGTGATGATGAGCACTATTAAGCTATAACGTTCATGTTTATTTTCATTTTAAAATGTCCTTTCCATAGCCATATAGGGCAAGTTTAAATGTCTAACGTTACTGTCACTAGCAAAGTCAACCTCCAACATTCACTGGCGGTCAGAAGATACAATTATGTGTGACCTGTTTTGGTTTTACACCATCATTGTTGTCGAAGGTAATTATGCATGCTTAGCCTATCATTACTGATAAGAATGAGTGGTCAGGCTAGGTATGATATGTTACTGGAATATTTCACCTTTCAACAAACCTAAAACACATTCTCTACATATCAACCGAGACAACGTTAATCTTGCCTATTCGTAACTACGCAGCCAAAGCTACGCACTTTGCGTAGCTATTTAAATAGTCCGCCGCAAAGTTACAATCAATAACAACAAATGTTCCCACGACATGACTGTTGACAAGCACGCCACTTAACTCTTTACTTTGCCGAAGGTGCCGACGCCCAGAGTGTCTCCTAGGAGGTAATGTCCGATCTTCACTCGGCCGCCTTCATGTTTCTGCTGTCGTTCTGCCATCTTTACCTTTCAGAACGTTACACCGCTCCGGTAGGCTCGAGCTGGCTGTCTGCGCGGTGCGCGGGACCACGGTACACTAAACCTGTGCGTTCAGTTCGCTTGAACGTTTGCTACGTTGCGGAACGGTTTGTACTGAACGACACGTTTCCCCAAAACGTTCTTGAACAGATTTTGAGGTACATTTGCTACCGTTTGGTGGTTGTGGCTTGAAGCAACGAATGACGTATTTAAAGGGCAGCGGCCATGCTGACAGCGTTCCCCCAACCGCTCCCCGTTTTGGTGATTCAGTACAGCACCGTTTCCGTTTAATTGAACGTCCCATAATGTAAAAATGTATTGAACGCAGCCCGGGGTTTGAGAAAACCTGCGCTAGACAAGGCAACGTCTATCCTATCGAACACCGACTGTGTGGTCTACAGTATAGCTCCAGTTGAAGGGAGGGGGGGTGTGGGGGTTGTGTAGGTAAAAACATGCCATGAGTTTTTAAACATTCCAAACAGATGAACATTCCATATGGTATTTAGGCTCAAAGTCTGCACACTCATCAATCACCTCAGCGATTACAGTATGCTCCGTTGGCTAAAGTAGGCCTATTGCCCTAAACATATATATTGGGTCAGAATTCTATTACAGAACAGGTCATTAATGCTAGGCCTAATGTAGGCCAATTCATGTGACCTGTTATTACAGATAATGGCCTATATACTACACATCTACAGTATTATTAGTGGGCTGGATGTCTCACATTGGTGAGAGGCACAATCCCAAACACTGCTGCTGTTTTTCATTCTTCTTCCCCTCTAGTCAGGGACGGATTCAAACATCAGTACTCTGTCCAGATAGGAGAACAGGGGTTGTTTCTGAACCGAGCACTGTATTGGTGAGAATTAGATCTTTTTTTATTTCCCCTTTATTTAACCAGGTAGGCCAGTTGAGAACAAGTTCTCATTTATAACTGCGACCTGGCCAAGATAAAGCAAAGCAGTGCGTCAGAAACAACAACACAGAGTTACACATAGGATGAACAAACGTACAGTCAATAACACAATAGAAAAATGTGTACCTCTACTGGTTGTAGTTAAGTATTTCCACCACCACTAGATGTCAGACAGAGCTCAGTGCTGATCCCCTGGCCTCATTGGTGTTGATGAGTCACACACTTTCATGCCTGGGATCGCTGCCCTTCGTGTTATGTCTATGAGCTTCACAAACAGACTGAAGACAACACTCCTCAACTGTCAATGACAGCCAGACAAACAGACAGACAGACCGACCGACCGATGAAACTCTCAATATGCAGACAGAAAAAAGACATAGGCTTATTCTAAACTGAACTCTACACAGACAGACTATCTATTTTGGCTTCAACAACTTTACAGCACTACACCAGAGACCACATCATGAGGTTTGAACATAATGGCTAAGAAGGTGTTGGACAGAAGAGACAATCGGGGGCCTGAATACTGCCAAATGGTGCTACACTGAGATCATTGGAGGTGTGCTGAAGGACATGAGATATTGAAGAAGGGGTTGTGTAGTATCCTTATTGCATTACAGTGCTCGAGGCGTCACTACAGACCCGGGTTCGATCCCAGGCTGTGTCACAGCTGACTATGACCGGTAGATCCATGAGGTGGCGCACAATTGGCCCAGCATCGTCCAGGTTAGGGGAGGGTTTGGCCGGCCGGGATGTCCTTGTCCCATTGCACTCTAGCGACTCCTTGTGGCAGACCGGGCGCCTGCAGTCTTACGGTGTTTCTTCCAACACATTGGTGCGGCTAGCTTTGGGTTAAGTGAGCAGTGTGGCTTGGTAGGGTCGTGTTTTGGAGGACGCATGACTCTCGACCTTCGCCTCTCCCGAGTCTGTAGGGGAGTTGCAGCGATGGGACAAGACTGTAACTACCAATTGGGGAGAAAAAAAAGGTTCTAAGTGCACACACAAAAAAAGCCTATTTACTCTGTTACATTTGATCCACTGTCTCATCAGCCCAGCCAGGCAAATTATTAACTTGATCTCCACTATAAAAAACATCTAGACTTTATCTCACATTTCTTTTAAACTAACATTTAGTTTTCAACAGTGGATATTTATACAAACTTTTCTGTCTGTCTGTCTCCGACATTTGCAACATTGTTTTAATATTCAAATTCGATCTCCAGCTGTCCCATAGTAATGAACGTGTCAAGAGTCGGGACGAGACAGACAGGCAGGCAGCGTTTCTCAGCCAGTCGAAATCATGAATCAGCTGGCATTATTTTTATGATTATAAAGAAATATCTATTGAAAAAAGGTCAAACGAAAGAAGTGCAGCTAGTTTGCAGTCTATCCAGATTCAGTTTGAAGTGATTGTGTTAGCTGTGTTGTTGGCTACAATAGTGTCCTGACAAGGGAGCACATATTCTATCCCGGGCGAAATGTATCCAAATAAATCTCTCTAGAAAACATCTTAAACAAATGCAAATGCAGCTACTTCGCTGCTATTCTGACTGCACTTTTTTGACGTGACTGTATGTTAGCTGTAGTTGGCTAGCTAGCAAGCAAGGGATAAGAACGTTGCCAGCTGGGTCGCGTCTCTAGCAACCGAACCGATAGAACGAACGACCAGCAACCCTAGATTTGTGTCGGAACTATATCTTGTGGAAGGATGAAATAGTATGAATAAATGACTCAAAATAAAAATGTTCATGAAAATATGTCAATCATTATTTGAATATGTTGGTAACCCATTGTATAAAAGTGATAATGTCCCTCGAAGCCGGTGTCTGGAGGATATACTTTATCTCTGGCCTAACAACACCCGTGCCAATATATCCTCCAAAACACCGGCTTTGAGGGCGTTATCACTTAAATCAAGATACGTATAGATGATTTGGACATGATTTGGAAAATTCAAATGTAGGTACAATTACCTTGTACTTGATTGTCTGGGGGGCAAGTTACTCTAATGGAAGGGGGGCATGTTAAACCCAATTATTGCACACAGAGTGAGTCCATGCAACTTATTAAGTGACTTGTTAAGCAAATGTTTACTCCTGAACTTAGTTAGGCTTGCCATAACAAAGGGGTTGAGTACTTATTGACTCAAGACATTTCAGCTTTTCATTTTTTATTAATTTGTAAACATATCGAAAAACACAATTTCACTTTGACATTATGGGGTATTGTGTGTAGGCCAGTAATCCATTTAATATTCAGGCTGTAACACAACAGCATGTAGAAAAAGATAAGGGGTGTGAATACTTTCTGAAGGTACTGTATATACATATAAAGTGGGTAAAACAGCTTGCACCTGGACTGTCTCCTTCTTCTAGATGGTAGCGAGGTGAACAGGCCGTGGCTTGGGTGGCTGAGGTCCTTCATAACCGTTTTGGCCTTCCTGTGACACCGGGTGCTGTAGATGTCTTGGAGGGCAGGCAGTGTGCCCCCGTCGAGCTTGACCTCACACCCTCTGGAGAGCCCTGCGGTTGTGGTCGGTGCAATTGCCATACCAGGCGTCGATACAGCCTGACAGGATGCTCTCAATGGTACAAAGCCGTATTTCTTCAGCCTCCTGAGGTTGAATAGGCGCTGTTGCGCAGCTTTCACCACATTGTCAGTGTGACGGCACCATTTCAGGTCGTCAGTGATGTGCACGCAGAGGAACTTGAAGCTTTTGACCCTTTCCATTGCGCCCCCGTCGATGTGAATGGGGGCGTGATCTGTCTGCTGTCTCCTATAGTCCACGATCAGCTCCTTCGTTTTGTTGACGTTGAGAAAGAGGTTATGTTTCTGGCACCACTCAGCCAGGACTCTCACCTCCTCCCTGTAGACTGTCTCGTCGTTGTTTGTAATCAGGCAGACGACACACTATTGTGTCCTCTGCAAAGTTGATGATTAAGTTGGAGACGTGTGTGGTCAAGCAGTCATGGGTGAATATGGAGTACAGGAGGGGGCTGAGCATGTTGAGGATCAGTGTGGTGGAGGATCAGTGTGGTGGAGGTTTTGTTGGCTACCTTCACCACTTGGGGTCGGCCCGTCAATGACCCAGTTGCGCAGGGAGGGGTTCAGACCCCCGACTACAGCTCAGCCCTGAGCTTAATGGTGAGCTTGAAGGGCACTAGGGTGTTGAAGGCTGAGCTGTAGTCGATGAATATTCTTACATAGATATTTCTCTTGCCCAGCTGGGATTGGGCAGTGTGCAATGGTGATTGTGTCGTCTGTGGATCTGTTGGGGCGGTATGCAAATTGTTGTGGGTCTAGGTTGTCGGGTAAGATGAAGACAATTTACCTACCTTAAATTTGACTGCTTTATTTATTTTTTTTAATCTCTCTATACAAGTGGATTATTTATCTTTGGGCTCCCATAATGGTATATATATATATATATATATAGTTTATAGATCTAACTTTAGATTACATTTGTAACTTTTTCCAAATTATGAAATATTAGATACATCTACCTCAAAATCGTTTTGTTGGAGTGACTTACATTTTTTTGATCAGACAGAAAAAATGTTTTGTTGATCAAGAGTAGTAGTAACCAGGGAAAGTGTTAGAAAAAAAATTGTGACAAAGTAGTTTCTGTGTGAATTACAAGCATGTACATTAGGGCACACCGAACCAAAATGTTTTAAAACACGAACATTTCTTTTGACTCATTCAGATACACCCATTTCACTCAATTTCTGGCCGTTTTCTTCCGTTTCATGCCAACTGGACACGACCCAGATATTTGGCCGATGGTTTTCTCCATCAGCAGCACAATACTGTAGGCCACAATAGCAGTTTTATTTTTTTGGTTGCCTGTTTTGCATATTATTTTGGCATTCATTTGTGTCACATATCAGTTTGCAAACAATGTAAATATACAGTTGAAGTCGGAAGTTTACATACACTTAGGTTGGAGTCATTAAAACTTGTTTTTCAACCACTCCACAAATTTCTTGTTAACAAACTATCGTTTTGGCAAGTCGGTTAGAACATCTACTTTGTGCATGACACAAGTCATTTTTCCAACAATATAGTTTGTTAACAAGAAATGTGTGGAGTGGTTGAAAAACTAGTTTTAATGACTCCAACCTAAGTGTATGTAAACTTCCGACTTCAACTGTGTATATATGGGGGCAGCCAGCAAAAATACAGAGTGTAGGCATTAGTAATCTTCTCTAGTTGTGCCGTGATTGGCTCAGTGTTCTGTCACTCATGGGGACACTACGTCACCACCGAATTGACATGGAGAGGTAGGCAGTTCAAGCCCCCTTGGGCGCTGCCATAGATTTATATTAGAAGTGCCCATCCAAGAAGGCTAAAGGTCATTGGCCACAGATACAATGATGTCAATTCACGTTATATCAACTGTAGCTTTGATTGGACTTATCATGTCAACATCATCATTTCACAATCTTAGCTAGCAAGCTAGACAAGCAGTCGTCATCATGAATCATGTCGACAATCTACTGGCAAATCCTTGTCAAACCTTGTCATATGAAGACAAATTACGGATAAAACATATCGTGGTCATCAGCCATTGGACATAAACATTACACAACAAGTCGGACATCGCAAATTCAACAATGAGTGGTTTAGAAGGAATCAATGGCTAACTGCAAGCCTCACAAAGCAATCACTATTTTGCGTCCCCTGCCTGCTGTTCAGTGGAGAGGGTGTGTGATCCAAGTCTGGGTTTAAGGATTTAAAACATCTATCTGAAAGGGTTTCTTTTCCAAGCTTAAAAGGATAAACATTCACACGCAACAGCGTGGGCAGAAAAGTTTGAATACGTTGGCCATGCTGTCAATCCAGCATGTCTTCTACCCCACATTCAAAACAACCGAAAACTCAGAACTGGTCAATCTCAGACTTCATTGCATTCAAGACAGCTGGGAACTTGGGGAAAAAACGAGCTTGGACTGGGAAAATACGTTTTGAACGGTCATCCTGAAGATCATTGACGTCATGATTCGACCTTGTTTTTTTCAGAGTTCCCAGTTGTCTTGAAAACACCATAAATCCAGACTTTGATGACAAAGTTTGCCCACAAAAAGTACCGCCACGCCACGTTCAAAATATGTCTTGTATACTGCTGCATAAATGATGTAATATTCCAGGGAGATATGTATACTGTAGCTAAGGAAGTAATACTAAGTGTATGGTGTGTAGTAAGCTGTTAGGAGCCCATTTTTGCTTAAAATGATGCCATAGTTTGTACATGTCAAGTGTTATATTGCTTATATAGGTCTATCTCATTAGTCTCTTAGTCATCATTTTAGGGAATGTTGGAATTATTTCATTGTTTTGCCTACTTTGTGTATTATAATTAGCTCATGTGCTTTTCTTCACGAGGAGGGGATACTATATAATGTTGTTGGGTCTGTAACCAGTGACACAGTCTCTTCCCATTCAAATATTGTTTTGTAAACAAAAACTTCAGTAATAGACCCATGTAATTCCAGTTGATATTTCAAGGGTTCTTTTTGTTGCGTAATGTGCTGTCTTTGCGCTGGAATATTGTATATAAAAGTGGATCATCGTGATTGTATTTTCGTTCCTTTTTAGACCACACAGGCGTAATAAAATAATAAAATGTTGTGTAGTGGCTTTGGTGGCATGCATCTAAAATGAAATGGGTTGAGTTTGCCCCACCAAGATGAACATGCTAAAATCGCCACCGCACTGTAGTAGTGACAGGGGGCCCACAACGCCCTTTCATGATGTGCTCTGTGTTGGCCTCTCCGTAACCGCTGGGAGCAATGTCGGACTGCTCTTTATCCAGGTCCAGAGAAAGTTTTCTAGCAGGAGGTCTGGAGCTTATTACTGGGCTGTAGCAGAGAGGAGAAGAGGGCTGAGAGGAGGGGAGGGGAGGGGTGGGGGGGTGTTGATAAAACTACGGTCTCTCTCTGCGCTCAGAGCGCTATTTTCTGCCAGGCTTTGAAGCGGACTGAGAGAGTGGAGAGGGAGAAGCAGGCTTCATTCATTATAGCGCCGTTACACAAGTTTACCATCCCTAAAGCGTGGACCGGACAGACGAAAATTTTTTATCCAGGATCTGAAGGTGCGACTTCAGTGGAAAAGTCAAACGTTTCTATAGTAGGCTAAAATACATGTTTTATTTGTTTCGGACGAGGCATCGCATCGTTGCAGCACTGATACGTTTGCAGAACCTCTTCTTAGTTGGGAAGTTAGTTTCACATAGTTGGCTACTCAGTGACATTCGCTTCTTTTCGGCTGGAAATCTTGACGGACAAAATAACGTGATTTAGTTTGTGTTTAGCACGCTTGTGGGATTTTAACTGGAGACGGAATTCGTACATGCAACAGCATTTTGTATGAGAAAGCCATGGCACAACAGAGCAGAAACGGAGGGACTTCATTAAACAACAACAACGGCATCGATAACACCAAGAGGAAACTGTTGATAGGACTGGACCTCTTCTGCCTGTTACTAGGTGAGTTTCAGAGACATATTAGTCCCAACTGTAAACACATGAAATTACCTGACAGCACCGAATGCTCTATAACGTGACAAGAACGTGGCAATACTGTCACACAGTAATGCCACCAGGGAAAAGTGCGGGCTATAACAAATTGGACAATTACATAACATATTCAACACGTTAATGGGTGTGACCAAATTGTATAAAACTGCGCTCACTATAATGTACTATCAGTGAAAACAGAACAACTGTCAGTGTGTTATAACAGAGAGAGAGAGAGAGAGAGAGAGAGTGGACACAACTGCATCCAATATGTCCAAAGGGACATACTATATTTAAAATAATGTAATATGTCAACAACCTGCACCGTGTTCACCTAACACACATCGTTAGCGTGATCAGACTCAAACCGTGAAATAGACGTCAGACAGTGAGAACCAGGACCATGGGACTACGTTTTAAGTGCCACTGAGAGAGAACACATTGTGGTTGTTGACATGATGTGAAGTGGTCAGCCAACATGGCATATGGTGACGTAAAGACCACTGTCTGACTGAACAAGACTGACTCTGAACGTTAACCTAACTCAATTTATTAAGTTGCGGTTAAGTCAAATCGTTTATAAATGTTATTAACTCTACCGTTATCAGAGTCTAGGATTGGATATTAGATTATCCCAATTAACAGTGGGAAAGGTCCCTGTGTGTGTGTGTGTGTGTGTGTGTGTGTGTGTGTGTGTGTCAAATCAAATTGTATTTGTCACATGCATGGAATACAACAGGTGTAGACTTTAATGCTGCTTATGAGCACTACCCAACGCAGAGTTTAAAAATCAGAAAAATACAAGTAGTAACACAACAAATAAAATACACAAGAATTAAGATATATACAGGGAGTACCAGTACCATATCACTGTGCAGGAGTATTTGAGGTAGACATTTACATGAAGGCAGGGTAAAGTGACTAGGCATCAGGATAAATAATAATACGAGTAAAATAAAGAACAAAGTAGCAGCAGGAAAGGATGCGTGCGAAACTATGTATGTGTGTGTGGCATTGGCATGCGTGTGGGTTTTGTGTGTGTGTGTGTATGTAGTGTATGTGATTTTGTGGTGGTTTGTGTGAGAGTATAAGTGTAGTGTGTGTGAGTGAGTGTATTAAATAGTGTATATGCTGTATAGTATAGTGAGTGTGCACAGTCAGTGCAAGATAGGGTCAATGCAGATAGTCCGGGTAACCAGATAGTCCGGGTAACCAGATAGTCCGGGTAACCATTCAGCAGTCTTATGACCAGGGGGAAGAAGCTGTTCCGGAGTCTGTTGGTCCGAGAGCAGCGATGTTCCGGTACCGTGTTTGCTAGATGGAAGCAGAGTGAACAGTCTATGGCTTGGGGGGCTGAAGTCTTGGTCATTTTTTTGGCCCTTCCTCTGAAACCGACTGATATTTGTATTTGTATTTATTATGGATCCCCATTAGCTGCTGCCAAAGCAGCAGCTACTCTTCCTGGGGTCCAGCAAAATTAAGGCAGTTTATACAATTTTAAAAACATTACATTTTTACATTTGACATTTTAGTCATTTAGCAGACGCTCTTATCCAGAGTGACTTACAGTAGTGAATGCATACATTTCATACATTTTTCCCCCCGTACTGGTTCCCCGTGGGAATCGCACCCACAACCCTGGCGTTGCAAACACCATGCTCTACCAACTGAGCCACACGGGACAATACATTCACAGATTTCACAACACACTGTGTGCCCTCAGGCCCCTACTCCACCACTACCACATATCTACAGTACTAAATCCATGTGTATATATAGTTAGTGTGTTATCGTGTGTGAGTGTGTGTGTATGCATGTGTCTGTACCAATGTTTGTGTTGCTTCACAGTCCCCGCTGTTCCATAAGGTGTTTTTTTTATCTGTTTATTAAATCAAATTTTACTGCTTGCGTCAGTTACTTGATGTGGAATAGAGTTCCATGTAGTCATGGCTCTATGTAGTACTGTGTGCCTCCCAAAGTCTGTTCTGGACTTGGGGACTGTGAAGAGACCTCTTGTGGCATGTCTTGTGGGGTATGCATGGGTGTCCAAGCTGTGTGCCAGTAGTTAGACAGCTCGGTGCATTCAACATGTTAATACCTCTCATAAATAAAAGTAGTGATGAAGTCAATCTCTCCTCCACTTTCAGTCAGGAGAGATTGACATGCATATTATTCATATTAGCTCTCTGTGTACATCCAAGAGCCAGCCGTGCTGCCCTGTTCCGAGCCAATTGCAATTTTCCTAAGTCCTTTTTTGTGGCACCTGACCACACGACTGAATAGTAGTCAAGGTGCGACAAAAGTAGAACCTGTAGGACCTGCCTTGTTGATAGTGTTGTTAAGTTTTATTATAGACAGACTTCTCCCCATCTTAGCTACTACTGCATCAATATGTTTTGACCATGACAGTTTACATTCTAGGGTTACTCCAAGCAGTTTAGTCATCTCAACTTGCTCAATTTCCACATTATTTATTACAAGATTTAGTTGAGGTTTAGGGTTTAGTGGGTGTTTTGTTCCAAATACAATGCTTTTAGTTTTAGAAAAATTTAGGGATAACTTATTTCTTGCCACCCACCCAGAAACTAACTGCAGCTCTTTGTTGAGTGTTGCTGTCATTTCAGTCGCTGTAGTAGCTGACGTGTATAGTGTTGAGTCATCTGCGGACATAGACACTCAGTGGCATGTCGTTAGTAAAAATTGAAAAAAGCAAGGGGCCTAAACAGTTACCCTGGGGAATTCCTGATTCTAACTGCATTATATTTCAGAGGCTTCCATTAAAGAACACCTTCTGTGATCTATTAGACAAGTAACTCTTTATCCACATTATAGTAGGTGGTGTAAAGCCATAACACATACGTTTTTCCAGCAGCAGACTATGATCGATAATGTCAAAAGCTGCACTGAAGTCGAACAAGACAGCCCCCACAGTCATTTTATCATCAATTTCTCTAAGCCAATCATCAGTCATTTGTGTAAGTGCTGTGCTTGTTGAGTGTCCTTCCCTATAAGCATGCTGAAATTCTGTTGTCAATTTGTTTACTGTGAAATAGCATTGTATCTGATCAAACACAATTTTGTCCAGAAGTTTACTAAGGGGTGGTAACAGGCTGATTGGTCGGCTATTTGAGCCAGTAAAGGGGGCTTTACTATTCTTGGGTAGCGGAATGACTTTAGCTTCCCTCCAGGCCCGAGGGCACACGCTTTCTAGTAGGCTTAAATTGAAGATGTGGCAAATAGGAGTGGCAATATCATCTGCTATTATCCTCAGTAATTTTCCATCCAGATTGTCAGACCCTGGTGGCTTGTCATTGTTGATAGACAACAATCATTTTTCCACCTCTTCCATACGGATTTCAAAAGTACACTTCTTGTCTTTCATAATTTGGTCCGATATACTTGGATGTGTAGAGTCAGCATTTGTTGCTGGCATGTCATCCCTAAATTAGCTTATCTTGCCAATGAAAAAGTCATTAAAGTAGTTTGCAATATCAGTGGGCTTTGTGATTAATGAGCATCTGATTCAATGAATGAAGGAGCCGAGTTGGCTTTTTTCCCGAAATTTAATTTAAGGTGCCCCAAAGCTTTTTACTATCATTCTTTATATAATGTATCTTTGTTTCATAGTGTAGTTTATTTTTATTTGTATTTAGTTTAGTCACATGATTTCTTAATTTGCAGTAAGTTTGCTAATCAGTTGTGCTGCAGGACCTAATTGCCATACCTTTTGCCTCATCCCTCTCAACCATACAATTTTTCAATTCCTCATCAATCCAAGGGGATTCAACAGTTTTTACATTTTTTTTCTTAATGGGTGCGTGCTTATTAGTAACTGGAATAAGTAGTTTCATAAATGCGTCAAGTGCTGCCGTCAAGATGCTCTCGATGGTGCAGCTGTATAACTTTTCAGTCTCCTGAAGGGCTCTGTGTGTGTGTGTCCAGGGGGAGAGATGTAGTAGATGTTTTAAAGTGCTGTAACTTGCACATTTTACTGCACCTTAATTAAATAGCCCGCCAGGCCCTCTCCCCCACCTCTCCCCTCCAGCCATCCTCCCTTTCCCTTATTGCTCATATTACCTTCTGAGCTGCCTTTCCATCTAGAGAACAGTAATGGTATGAAACAGGACTAGAGTTTAAGAATAAAAATAGGAATGGAATGGTGTGAAATTGGAATAGAAATAGATAAGGAATGGCGTGAAATTGGAATAGAAATATACAAGGAATGGTGTGGAATTGAAATAGAAATAGACAAGGAATGGTGTGAAATTGGAATAGAAATAGATAAGGAATGGCGTGAAATTGGAATAGAAATAGACAAGGAATGGTGTGAAATTGGAATAGAAATAGACAAGGAATGGTGAGGAATTGGAATAGAAATTGAAAAGGAATGGTGTGGAATTGAAATAGAAATAGACAAGGAATGGTGTGAAATTGGAATAGAAATAGACAAGGAATGTGATTATGCTCTGGAGAGCTATTTCCATGTGACATTCATTACAGGACAGCATTGACACGGGTCAGGCAAGGCAATGTTGTGTGTGTGTGTGTGTGTTTCTGCGGTGATGATGGCTCGTTTGAACTGTAGACCTCCATGAGTTTTACCAATGCCAGCCATCTCCTCTGTTTCTCTCTTGTTCTCCCTCTTTCTCACCCTCTTTTTCTGAGAGCAGGATTAGGGAGTCAAGCCTAACTTTACACATTCTCTCCCAGAACCCGACAGCAAATAAAGCCTAACTTTACACATTCTCTCCCAGAACCTTACAGAAAGTCCCCTTCAGCTGTCCGTCCCCCATCACTCTACAGCAGATTAACTCTCTCTCTCTCTCTCTCTCTCTCTCTCTCTCTCTCTCTCTCTCTCTCTCTCTCTCTCTCTCTCTCTCTCTCTCTCTCTCTCTCTCTCTCTCTCTCTCTCTCTCTCTCTCTCTCTCGTTGCTTAAACATGTGTTGTGAGGCAGGGGGACTGTCTCTCAACTGTAAGCCCTGCTCTGTGCACTGAGAGATAGATGGGCAATTCCGAATTACTCTTTGAAAAAACATTGATTTCAAAGTTTAACAAACCACACAACTCTATGCAGAAGGACTACTTTGAACAATTTACACAGCAAATTTCACAAAAACACATTTACTTGAAGAACTGTGCAGATGCAAAGTTTGGTAACAGAATGACAGTAAAATCTCCCCCAGTGTTGTTATGCAACCAAGTTTTCCAAAACCTCTGTTAAATATCTGCACTGAATTAAGATTCTGCAGAAAGAATGGGGTGTCAGCTATGACATAACACCTTGAAAATAATATGTGGGTTATTAAATTACAGTAGGTGAAGTGGATTTACGTCCGGTAACGGAATTAGGGGAATGGAATTACATCATGGGTCTCTCATCTATACTATACAGAAATGCATAATTATGGACATGAATATCATTCTCTTCATGGTGATGTATCCTGAATAGGTACACAAAGGTAGAAATATGCAATGTCTTTCTTTTGCAAATTTGGGTATTGTTATACACACTGGCTATTATTGTAATGAACTCCAAATCTGGAACAATCATAAACGTCTATGTTTCACACGTTTGTGTACACAGTCAGTGCAAGATAGTGTCAATGCAGATAGTCCGGGTTTAGCACTCTTATTGCCAGGGGGTAGAAGCTGTTCCGGAGCCTGTTGGTCCGAGGCCGTGATGCTCCGGTACCGTTTGCTGGATGGAAGCAGAGTGAAACAACAGAACAGCACAGAAGAGCACAGGTAGGGGGTGGCAAGTAGCCTAGCAGTTAAGAGCGTTGGGCCAGTAACCGTGTAGGCCGTCATTGTAAATAAGAATTTGTTCTTAACTGACTTGCCTAGTTAAATAAAGGTTAAACAAATAAAAATAAGTAAAAAACGAAGTTGCTGGTTCAAATCAAAGGCTGACTAGGTGAAAAATAAGTTGATGTGCCCTTGAGCAAGGCACTTAACCCTAAAAGCTCCTGTAAGTCGCTCTGGATAAGTGTCTGCTGAATACGTAAACAATTTAAAGTAGAGTACAGTAAAGTAGTAAAGTAGATATGTACAATAAAATACAGTACACTGTACTGTTCTCTATTGTACTCTACTGTGCTGTCCAAACCTGGGAAACATAGACATCTATGATTGGTTCAGATTTGGTCCAGCCATTGCGGACTGACCAAGTTTCAACTCCTTTTCAACATCGATGAGCGTCCGGTGTTGGTTGCTGCTCAGTGGGTGAGGATGCTTGTTACAGTAAATGGAAAGAGGGTAGGTGGTAGGTGTCATGGTAGGTGTCAGTATGAGAGGTGACATTAACTGGGGAGAGAGAGAGAGTGGAAGAGAGTGAGAGGGTGGGGTTGTCCCGACAGTTTTCACACTCTTGCTTTGACCACGAGACAACAGAAAGTGAAAGAAAACAGTTTTGAGCTGAACATAACAGTATGCCAGTGGAAGGGAGGACAGTAGCAGGTGACCCAACTGTGATTTCCCATTGTAGCCTTTTCAATTGCAGTAATTCCGTTAAAGATTTTTGGGTAATTCCATCACCGATTTGGTAACAGAATGACAAGTTTTAATCACTTAATAATTCATAAACAAACTTGATATCAGTAAAAACATTATAACTAATTGGTAGGTCTACCTTTACCTTTCACTTCTGTGAACTTTTATTATCCTCCTTCCTTATGAGGTAAAGAAATATTTTCAAGATATGTAGGTTTTTGGTAACAGAATTGCAAGGCAGAAGGTCCTTTTTCTTAAACTTACAGAAGATAAATCATTTCTCCATAACTAAACAAAAGTGTTGATATTCGTTGTGAGGGGTCTTTACTTCAACATTACTGTGTTTTGATGTATTTTTAATACCTTTTAAGACATTTTCTGGTAGATGTGGTCTAAGACCCTTCTAAGATCTGTTTGACCAAAATTCAAAGCCTTTGCTTATTCTACATTTTTAGACTGGAAAATTATTGAGAAATGTATATATGCATTAATAAAAAATTAAATAAAATATATAGTCTTAGCTTTCATTTGACACCCAATTTGACATCCTTTTATAAGGAAATGTCCAGAGAGAGAGAGAGAGAGAGAGAGAGAGAGAGATGGTAGGAAATGTAGCAAGGGAGCAGGTGAAAGATAAGAACCATAATAGCTCTAACAACTGATCTGATATTCACTGAGTGTATAACAAATTAGAAACACCTTCCTAATATTGAGTTTCACCCCCTTTTGCCCTCAGAACAGCCGCAATTCGTTGGGAAATGGACTGTACAAGGTGACGAAGCATTCCACAGGGATGCTGGCCCATGTTGACTCCAATGCTTCCCACAGTTGTGTCAAGTTGGCTGGATGTCCTTTGGGTGGTGGAACTTCCTTGATACACACGGAAACTGTTGAGCATTGCAGTTGCAGTTCTTGACCCACTCAAACTGGTGTGCCTGGCACCTACTACCAAACCCCGTTCAAAGGCACTTAAATCTTTTGTCTTGCCCATTCACCCTCTTGAGTGGCACACACACACAATCCATATCTTAGCTGTCTCAAAGCTTAACAATCCTTATTTAACCTGTCTCCTCCCCTTCATCTACACTGACTGAAGTGGATTTAAGAAGTGACATCAATAATCGATGATGCCTTTCACCTGGATTTACCTGGTCAGTCTATGTCATGGAAAGAGCAGGTGTTCCTAATGTTTTGTGTACTCAGTGTAGCATTTGCTTCATAAACGTAGCTTATTTCAGTCTAGAAACAGTTGATTTACAACCAGTGAGTTACATTTCTATTGGTTTGGTATTGAAAAACCCTAGACACACACACACTGTTTCAACTATTTCATCTCTAGCATATAAACTCAGAAACAGATACACTGTTTTATATAAACTCATATAAACTCAGAAACAGATACACTGTTTTATATAAACTCATATAAACTCAGAAACAGATACACTGTTTTATATAAACTCAGAAACAGATACACTGTTTTATATAAACTCAGAAACAGATACACTGTTTTATATAAACTCAGAAACAGATACACTGTTTTATATAAACTCATATAAACTCAGAAACAGATACACTGTTTTATATAAACTCAGAAACAGATACACTGTTTTATATAAACTCATATAAACTCAGAAACAGATACACTGTTTTATATAAACTCAGAAACAGATACACTGTTTTATATAAACTCATATAAACTCAGAAACAGATACACTGTTTTATATAAACTCAGAAACAGATACACTGTTTCATATAAAGTCATATGAACTCAGAAACAGATACACTGTTTTATATAAACTCAGAAACAGATACACTGTTTTATATAAACTCAGAAACAGATACACTGTTTTATATAAACTCATATAAACTCAGAAACACATACACTGTTTTATGTAAACTCATATAAACTCAGAAACAGATACACTGTTTTATATAAACTCATATAAACTCAGAAACAGATACACTGTTTTATAAAAACTCAGAAACAGATACACTGTTTTTTAAAAACTCAGAAACAGATACACTGTTTTATATAAACTCATATAAACTCAGAAACAGATACACTGTCTTATATAAACTCAGAAACAGATACACTGTTTTATAAAAACTCAGAAACAGATACACTGTTTTATAAAAACTCAGAAACAGATACACTGTTTTATATAAACTCAGAAAAAGATACACTGTCTTATATAAACTCAGAAACAGATACACTGTTTTATATAAACTCAGAAACAGATACACTGTTTTATATAAACTCATATAAACTCAGAAACACATACACTGTTTTATATAAACTCAGAAACAGATACACTGTTTCATATAAACTCATATAAACTCAGAAACAGATACATTGTTTTATATAAACTCATATAAACTCAGAAACACATACACTGTTTTATATAAACTCAGAAACAGATACACTGTTTTATATAAACTCATATAAACTCAGAAACAGATACACTGTTTTATATAAACTCAGAAACAGATACACTGTTTTATATAAACTTATATAAACTCAGAAACAGATACACTGTTTTATATAAACTCAGAAACAGAGACACTGTTTTATATAAACTCATATAAACTCAGAAACAGATACACTGTTTTATATAAACTCAGAAACAGATACACTGTTTCATATAAAGTCATATAAACTCAGAAACAGATACACTGTTTTATATAAACTCAGAAACAGATACACTGTTTTATATAAACTCATATAAACTCAGAAACACATACACTGTTTTATGTAAACTCATATAAACTCAGAAACAGATACACTGTTTTATATAAACTCATATAAACTCAGAAACAGATACACTGTTTTATATAAACTCAGAAACAGATACACTGTTTTATATAAACTCAGAAACAGATACACTGTTTTTTAAAAACTCAGAAACAGATACACTGTTTTATATAAACTCAGAAACAGATACACTGTTTTATATAAACTCAGAAACAGATACACTGTTTCATATAAACTCAGAAACAGATACACTGTTTCATATAAACTCAGAAACAGATACACTGTTTTATATAAACTCAGAAACAGATACATTGTTTTATATAAACTCATATAAACTCAGAAACACATACACTGTTTTATATAAACTCAGAAACAGATACACTGTTTTATATAAACTCATATAAACTCAGAAACAGATACACTGTTTTATATAAACTCAGAAACAGATACACTGTTTTATATAAACTTATATAAACTCAGAAACAGATACACTGTTTTATATAAACTCAGAAACAGAGACACTGTTTTATATAAACTCATATAAACTCAGAAACAGATACACTGTTTTATATAAACTCAGAAACAGATACACTGTTTCATATAAAGTCATATAAACTCAGAAACAGATACACTGTTTTATATAAACTCAGAAACAGATACACTGTTTTATATAAACTCATATAAACTCAGAAACACATACACTGTTTTATGTAAACTCATATAAACTCAGAAACAGATACACTGTTTTATATAAACTCATATAAACTCAGAAACAGATACACTGTTTTATATAAACTCAGAAACAGATACACTGTTTTATATAAACTCAGAAACAGATACACTGTTTTTTAAAAACTCAGAAACAGATACACTGTTTTACAAAAACTCAGAAACAGATACACTGTTTTATATAAACTCAGAAACAGATACACTGTTTTATATAAACTCAGAAACAGATACACTGTTTTATATAAACTCAGAAACAGATACACTGTTTTATATAAACTCAGAAACAGATACACTGTTTCATATAAACTCAGAAACAGATACACTGTTTCATATAAACTCAGAAACAGATACACTGTTTTATATAAACTCAGAAACAGATACACTGTTTTATATAAACTCAGAAACAGATACACTGTTTTATATAAACTCAGAAACAGGTACACTGTTTTATGTAAACTCAGAAACAGATACACTGTTTCATATAAACTCAGAAACAGATACACTGTTTCATATAAACTCAGAAACAGATACACTGTTTTATATAAACTCAGAAACAGATACACTGTTTTATATAAACTCTGTGAGTCTTTGAATCCACGTGGAGCACATTTCCTCCACAAACCAACTTCTTCCACTTTAGAAACACAGGCTGGTATGCACACACACACACACACGTGCACATACACACACACGCACACACACACACACACACACACTCTCACTCTCTTTCTTTGTGATGCTAAACCTGGACAAGCTGTCTGTTTTTATTCACTGGCCTGGTTTAGTGGCGTGGGGGTGAGGGACGCAGGGATGAATCTAGAGAAAGAGAAGAGGAGATAGAGGGGGGCTATCAGGGGGAATGAAAGGGGGAGGAATGCGAGTGTGGAGGACTTGAAGAATGTACGATTGTGAATGGGCTTTGTCCTTACCCGAGTGTGTGCTGCAAGTGGGTGGGTGTGTGTGTGTGTGTGTGTGAGGGCGTCCGATGGTGATGTTTAAGTGGCAGGAGAACCTCAGGGATAAGACAGAGTACTACCTGCCACTCCCCCAACACATGCAGGGTTCTGGTGAACACAGTCTAGGCAGGCAGTTTATAGACCCTCCTGTTCCTCTTGTATAAATCAGAGATAATATATAAACCAGCTTCTATACAGTCAGAGAGAACAGCAGCCCAGAGAGGGATTGAGACAGACAGACAGACAGTAAACAGTTGAGCTCTAGTCCTTAATCCCATACTGGCTGTTGGACACATATTACAGCATCTGCTGATTCGCATAGTTGGAAAGAGCATGCACGAACATTGAAAATACACACACGCCACGTGCACGCACACAGCATCCCAGGGCTGTTTGAGAGCGGGTGAGTTGAGATTGCAGATGTTTGTTAGAAGACGTGTTCTAGGTGGAGAGATGCTGCGGGACTGGAGCAATGAGTGTCTGTGTGTGTGTGTGTCTGTGTGTGTATTTGTATGCCTGTGTGTTCATGTTCAGACTAGAGCTGGGGAACTATTCAAGGTTGGCATCTTTCTCAGAATATAAATTCCAGTCCCTCCCTCTCTCTCCTCTCCACTCTGACTTTTAATCCAGTTGGCTGCTCAGAAAGCAACAAACAGTGTAAGTAAATGCTAAGTAAATGTAGCTAAGCAAATGTCTCTATAGCGACCAATCTTATTATGTAAGGAGCGACGCCAGAGATGAGAAGCACGTACGGGGAGTTGACATTTAATTATGAACAGACAAAGAGCAAGACAGGAACAGCGTCAGAACACAGATACACAATGACAAACAACAATCAATGCAGCAGCGGGGAACAGAGCTGGGGAATTGACAAATATAGGGGAGGTAATAAACAGGTGAGTGAGTCCAGGTGAGTCCAATATCGCTGATGTGCGTGACGAGGGAAGGCAGGTGTGCGTAATGATGGTGGTAGGAGTGCGTAATGCAGGGCAGCCTGGCGCCCTCGAGCGCCAGGGGGGAAGAGCGGGAGCATATTCATTATTATTAAAATTTCCTAACGTCACTGAATTTGAGATTTGAGGTAATGTGTGTTTGTGTGAATAGCATTAGAGTCCAGGGGAATTAGCCTATACTAACGTTAACCTCCTATAGCGGCTGTTAGCAATAACCCTTGTCTCTACCTCCCATTAAGACTTACAGCATTACATTACAGCAGTTTTACCTAACTTTAACCCATTCAATCACATACATAACTTTAACCCTATACTCTATCTCCCCAGTATGACATCAGTATCCCTCCTCAGACACTTTATTCTGACTGACTGACTGGCTCTATAAATATTTAACAGAATTTCTTACATTCCTCATCAGCCAGCAGTACCGAACTCTCTTGACATCTGGCGTAATTGTGTGTGTGTGTGTGTGTGCGTGTGCGTGTGCGTGTGTGTGTGTGTGCATGCGTGTGCGCGTGTGCGTGTGTGTAGATGCGTGTGCAAGTGCGTGTGTGTGTGCATGCGTGTGTGTGTGCGTGTGTGTGCATGCGTGTGCGTGTGCATGTGTGTGTGTGTGCATGCGTGTGTGTGTGCATGCGTGTGTGTGTGTGTGCATGCGTGTGCGTGCGTGTGTGTGTGCATGCGTGTGTGTGTGTGTGTGTGTGTGTAGGGGCACTCAGGAAAGGGTGGGAAACGGGAAAGGTAGTGTGGGTCGGATGTAGGTGTGTCTCACTTTGCTGTGAAACGTAAAACCGTCCTCTTTCCAGCCTCCTACTCCTCCTCCTCCCCTCTCCTCCACCCCTCTCCTCCACCCCTCTCCTCCTCCCCTCTCCTCCTCCCCTCTCCTCCACCCCTCTACCTCCCTCTAACCCCACTTTGCCAGCCCCCTCTCCTCCACCCCTCTACCTCCCTCTAACCCCGCTTTGCCAGCCCCCTCTCCTCCACCCCTCTACCTCCCTCTAACCCCACTTTGCCAGCCCCCTCTCCCTCTCCGTCGCTCAATCAGTGGAGTGATGGTGGTAGTGGGACCCTGTAGAGGGAGGAATGTGGGTAGTTTACTTGCAGCCTGGTAGACCTAGTGTTAGCCAGGCGCCTGTTGGATGGATGACTAATCTAACCATAGGTGGCTCATGTCACAACTGTAAACACACACTAACACACACACACCAAACAGATTTTGGGTTAATTGTTGTGAGTGGTGCTGTTTATTCTCCAGTAGACCAAACACAGTTGTGTTTACAGATATGGTTGCTCCAGGAAGTACAGTATTGCAATCTTTTACGGGTCTGCTCTAGACCAGGGCTCTCCAACCCTAGCTGTCCAGGAACAAGGTCGGAGAGCCCTGGTTTAGAGGACACACGGCGACTTGTCCCACGCGCTACAGACAGACAGCAGTTCGAGTGGGAGCCGTCAGGCTGATATGGGAAGAGGAGCTGTGTTTAAACTCACACGCACTACCGGTACGTTTACAGACCTCTTTCCTTCAAGAGAGAACATAAACCATTATTGGGTTGACTAGAGATGGTATATAATCTCCGTAATCTATGTGATATGTATATCCCCGCTCATTTCTCTTCTTGCTCTTCCATGGCTGTATTCTGCTACAGAGGTTTTAGTCTGAGAGAGAACAGGAGGCCTGCAGTGTTATGCCTGACATTTATTGTAAGCACACATACACACACACACACCATTATTTACAGTTCTGTGCATTGATACAGGGCCACACTAACCTATAGAGCCCTCAAACTCAACTCTGGACGTTGAAGACAGTTCCACAGCCTTTTCTTTCTTCATTTCCCCTCTCTAATCAGGGACTGATTTAGACCTTTAGGTGTGTGCAATCAGGTAGAACAGACAACCAGCAGGCTCTGGACCTCGTAGGGTAAGAGTTGAATAACCCTGCTGTTAGAGGGTCACGCATGTGGACATGATGTCTATAGTATACAGGACATTTCTGGTTTGGTATTGTGATATGGTGGTATTATGGTTCAGTTGCTATGGGGCTAGGGTTGAGCCTATGCGTTTGTTATGGTATGGATTCCTTCTCTATACAGAGGCTGTGTTCTGTTGCGTAGAAGGTGAGTTAGCTCCTGAGGCTTTAGCTCCAGTATTACCACCTTACATAACTAGACTTAGCTCCTTGCATGTTGTCTACGCCAACCTTCATATAGGGCACTCAGACTTCTAAGAGTGTGAGTGCGTGTTTATAATCTAAGTGGCATCATGCCCAGGCTGATGTGTTTCCCCTTAAACAGCCACCTGGTCTCCGGCTGCTGGTTGTACTGGTTACGTGACAGCATACACAAGGGGATGGCATATGGCAAACACAACACACACACACACACACAGTCACAGCTGGTGTTTGAGGCTACTGGTTGTACGGCTAGATGATAATGATACACTTGCGGGGTTTCTGAGGCCTCAGGGCTGTCATTAGATATGTTAGTGTAACAGACTGGTCTGGCTGTGCGGGCAGCGTATTTGTGCTTGCCATATGCGGTGCCCTTTGTGCTTTCTGTAGCCAGCGTGTGTGATAGGAATAATGATGACGATTCACTTGAACTGCCCTCTGATCCTCTGATCTTACTCCCCTGTCTGTGTGTGTGTGGGTGTCTGATCGTGCATGTGTCTTTCCTCCACAAACAGTTTTAGAGTGGTCTTCAACTCTTGATTATAATTCCAGGGTGTTTAGCTGTATGTTCTAAGTGTGGGTTTCAAGTTGACGTTTCGAGTGTGTGCTCTGTGGAATTCTGTGTGTGGGCATCACACATAAACATCAGACAGCCCCTTCTGTCTCTCTCTCTCTCTTCGCTTTGTCCCTACCATCCTTGACAGGGCCTCATCTCTCCGTCTCTTCTCTTCACTGTCACACGGGCCCCTCTGGCCTCAATACTGACTCTCTCTCTCTCTCTCTCTCTCTCTCTGTATCTCTCTCTCTCTCTCTCTATCTCTCTCTCTATCTCTCTCTCTCTCTCTCTCTCTCTCTCTCTCTCTCTCTCTCTCTCTCTCTCTCTCTCTGGGGGTGGGGAGATATTCACTGTTTTGGGGAACAATGGTTCTTTTGATGAGTCTGGGCTCTTTGTGCCGCTAACGAGCACTAATAGTCCTCGGGGTAGATGGAGGGGGAGAGATGGAGGGGGAGAGATGGAGATAGAGGGAGAGAGAGAGGGATGGAGGGGGAGAGATGGAGATAGAGGGAGAGAGAGAGGGATGGAGGGGGAGGGATGGAGGGGGAGAGATGGAGGGGGAGAGATGGAGAGAGGGGAGATAGAGGGAGAGAGAGAGTTAGTTCCTCACTTCTTGTGTATCTCTCAGCTACTCCCGCCCTCCCTCCTTGTCATTGGCTGGTTATTTAGTTGACAGGAGACAAATGTTACAGAGGCTTTCTGGGGCTGCATATCAGACTTCGTGATTCTATTGTTTGGATGTAGTCTTATCCAGCAAGAGGCGGTTAAGAGGCTGTCATAAGGCTGTTAGTTCTTATCCTTCTCTCTGACACTCTCTCTATCCTGTTTACATACAGAGGGCTGGAGAGGAGAGGGTCACTGCTTAATAACTGGAGAACAATACTGAGGCCGCTCACACTATAGCCGGGATTTAACACCCATTGTCTTGATAGAAACAGAAGCTCACACTTGCTTCTTTGAGCATGCACACACACACACACACACACACACACACACACACACACACACACACACACACACACACACACACACACACACACACACACACACACACACACACACACACACACACACACACACACACACACAGTCTTGTCTTATATCTCCCTCACTAACTTCAAGCATTGGCTGTCAGAGCAGCTTACCGGTCGCTGCAGCTGTACACAGCCCATCTGTAAATAGCCCATCCAACTAACTACCTACCTCATCCCCATATTTGTTTTCGTTTTTTTTCTGCTCTTTTGCACACCATTATTTCTACTTGCACATCCTCATCTGCATATCTATCACTCCAGTGTTAATTGCTAAATTGTAATTACTTTGCCACTATGGCCTATTTATTGCCTTACCTCCTTACTTAATTTACATATTTAAAGATTTTATATTGTGTTATTGACTGTACGTTTGTTTATCCCATGTGTAACTCTGTGTTGTTGTTTTTGTCGCACTGCTTTGCTTTATCTTGGCCAGGTCGCAGTTGTAAATGAGAACTTGTTCTCAACTGGCCTACCTGGTTATTAAATAAAGGTGAAATAGATTTTTAATTTTTTTATTGTTCAACTAATCTTGTGGGGACACAACATTCAGTCCCATTCAAAATCCTATTTTCCCTGACCCCTAAACCTAACTCTAACCTTAACCCTAACCTTAATCTCAAAACCTAACCTTAACCCTAACCTTAATCTCAAAACCTAACCTTAACCCTAAACCTAACCCTAAACCTAATTCTAACCCTAACACTAATTCTAACCTTAATCCTAAACCCCCTAGAAATAGCATTTGACCTTGTGGGGACTAACAAAATGTCCCCACAAGTATAGTTAAACATGTCCACGTGCATGCACACACACACACACACACACACACACACACACACACACACACACACACACACACACACACACACAGAGAGAGAGAGAGAGACAACCGTTGTTACAACACTGTATATATACATAATATGACATTTGAAATGTCTTTATTCTTTTGGAACTTCTGTGAGTGTAATGTTTACTGTTCATTTTTATTGTTTATTTCACTCTTGTATATTATCTACCTCACTCGCTTTGGCAATGTTAACATGTGTTTCCCATGCTAATAAAGCCCCTTGAATTGAATGGAATTGAGAGGGGTAGCAGGCCCTGATCTCTAGTCCAGACAGAGACAGTACACTCTTCCCTTAGTGACAGCTGGTGCTCTGGTGCTCTGAGCCTCTGATATCGGGGTCTGGCGGTAAGGACGGGTGGAGAAAGGAGGAGGGTATGAGGAGAGGGGAACGAGTAGAGAAATAGAGGAATGGGGTGGGGGTGGGGGGAGTCATCAGCTTTCAAAGGGCCTCCAGCCCTACTTTCCAGACCAGGTCTTTGTCCTACAAGGTAATAATACCATTATAGCACCAGTAGAGGAACGCCCAGCTGGCCTGACAGACGGCTCTATTCTATATACTGTTCTTTACGCTCTATACTATAAAGCCCTGGGATCTGTGTGCTGCTGGGGTCCTATGGGGTCTCGGGTTTCCCGCCTAAAGCAGATATAACATGATGGAAGCAGTGTGCTGGACTCCCCAGTCCCCATGGGGTCTGGCACAGGAGCAGGTGGAAGATCAAATCATTTGATCTCTGAGCACAGCAGCTCTGCCTCAAAAGGGCCATGTTGGGTTCCCCCTTATTATGGAGAGAAGACTAACAGCGTCCGCATGCTTCCCAGCCAAAACAGTTCGGAACAGTTCCTGCATATATTATGACGACGTTTTGTGATGTTTGGGTTCCTTTTGGTCTTTGGCAAGGATGTTTTTCGGCTGTTCATGCACACACAACACATTTCTCGAGGCAAGCCGAAGTCGGTACCCGAAGTCTACGATTGGTCAACATTAGGGATTCTTCAATTAAGTGTGTGTTGTCATTCAAGGAGAGACGAATCCTTTTCATGCACATTTTTTCACTTGAGAAATACTGCACCAAACACAATCAATGACAGAAAATCAAGGACTGACCATCCATGATATCAAATGTATAGTTTTAACCATGTTTTGAGGCTATGCAGTGTTTGTTGACATTTGCATTGTTTACAAACATTGGAGTAAAACAAGCTTATATCTTGGGTTCTGATGGGGTAGGACAGTTGATCTAAGCTAATGAGGCATTTCTAAGTTATATTCTTCAAGAATCAATGGGTATGTGTCATTCATTTATAAGTCCAAAAATTGATGTAGGATTATAGCATTAAGGTTTAGAGGTCAGGGGTAAAGGGAGCTGGAGCAAGGACCTCAGAGGCTGTCTTTTGCAGGTGCCTGTCTGTAAAGACCCCTGGCCCAGAGGCTGTCCTATCAGGTGCCTGTGTGTAAAAGGCTGGACGTTTATTGGTGTGAATAAAATCTCTCAGAGCAAGCACCCTTCGCCCCCTGCCCTGCCTAGCCCTAACCCTGGCTAGCCCTAACCCTGGCTAGCCCTAACCCTGCCTAGCCCTAACCCTGGCTAGCCCTAACCCTGCCTAGCCCTAACCCTGCCTAACCCTATGCCTGGCTAGCCCTAACCCTGCCTAGCCCTAACCCTGCCTAGCCCTAACCCTGCCTAGCCCTAACCCTGCCTAGCCCTATGCCTGCCTAGCCCTAACCCTGGCTAGCCCTAACCCTGCCTAGCCCTAACCCTGGCTAGCCCTATACCTGCCTAGCCCTAACCCTGCCTAGCCCTATGCCTGCCTAGCCCTAACCCTGCCTAGCCCTAACCCTGCCTAGCCCTATGCCTGCCTAGCCCTAACCCTGCCTAGTCCTAACCCTGCCTAGCCCTAACCCTGCCTAGCCCTAACCCTGGCTAGCTGGCTGCCCTTTCACTGCAGGAGAAAAGAGGCCATTCACACTGTACAGTGCTCTGCTGATTCTGCAGCTTGTCTCTCTCTCTCTGTGTGTTTGTGTATGTGTGAGTGACATCAGCAGCTTGCACAGACAAAACCCTCCCAAACACACTCATACACAGATCAGCTATGGCGTAGAATTGAAAAGTACAATTGAAAATGAGAGCAGAGAGAGTAAAGGAGAGGGAGAGGAGAGGTGAGGAGAAGGAAGGAAAGGAGAAGAGATGAGAGATTGTAGCTGCTATGCTAAAGCTGTTCAAGTCATTGGTAGTACAGTATTTCAGGCTTGCACTGATCTCATGTGATCTCTTAACCCTTAACCCCTGACCCTTGATCCCTGACCTCTAACCTTGCAAAGTGGAATAGCACACTCCTAAAGAGTTCCTCAGGGTCCACACATACCGTACCTTAATGCCCACGTAACACACACACACACACACACACACACACACACACACACACACACACACACACACACACACACACACACACCAGTCACCAAGTGCAGGGCCATATTTAACCCAACGTTCTCTCTAAGAGAGAACAGTGGAGTATCTAGGACAGTGGAGTATCTGTCTCTCGCTCTGTCACTTGACTGAATGCTATTAATGCATCAATGCTGGTAACAGCCAAGCAGCTAAACAACATGTTGTATATAATATGACAGTGTGTATGGCCATGGGAACCCCCACTAATTATCCTCCACCAGCCCCCTAGCCGTTCTCAGAGGTCCAGTCTCTCTCTCTCTCTCTCACACACACACACACACACACACACACACACACACACACACACACACACACACACACACACACACACACACACACACCCGCTGGCATTGACGGGTCAGATCAGAACAATGCCACCGGGCTAGCGGAACTGGTGCCCAGCCACCCATTCTTCACACAGCTCCTCCTCCTGCCACACACACACACATACGCACGCACGCATGCACTCGCACACACAGATACATGCACACACGTACACACAGCTTATCAGAGCAGACCAGCGACCAGGCCCCCAACTGCCCTGGGCTCAGATAGGCCCTGATAACACAGTTAATGGACCAGACATATTAGAGCTGTGGTACCTGTGTGAATCGGGTTGCTAGGGAGTTTTAACCCTTTGTTCTAATCCGGAACTGGAGCTTAGCTAACGATTGGATTAGCAGACCTTTATTATGTCATCAATAAGGAGCAGATAGAATGTTCAGTTCGTCAGAAAGTTGTCAGGTAGCCTCCTGAACTCTTTCACCCCCTCCTTTTCGACCTCTCCCTCTATCTCTCTCCCTGTCCTTTTCCCTCCCTTTTTCTCCCCAGTCTGTCCAGCTTTCTCTCAAAGAGCCCTGTCACGAGTACACACGCACGTACACACGCACGCTAGTGGTGCTGTGGTGCTGTTTGTTCACCCGCCCGCAATTGCTAACAACCCGTCCGCAACCACCAGACTATTTGTGATAAAGTGATAATCTGAGGCCCTCAGCCGACCCTAAATCACTAATATAGAAAATGCGCTGTAGGCTACAGTCAGAGACGGCAGAATTAGTTTTTGTTTTTGCTGCCTGATTTAGATACAGTATGTTTCTGCTCATAATTTCGCTATCATCCTGTTTTACCACTTCATCAGATCTTTTCTCTCCCTCTCCCCATCTCTTTCTTTTCAGCTCTCCATTTCGCAGCTTTTCTCTTACTAAATGAAACTCCGACATTGTCCTCTTTGTCTCTGTGGATTGATGTGAACTTTTTCTGCCCGTTCCCAAAAGCATTTGGCGATTGGCATGTAGGCTATTTGGCGAGTGTACAGTTAGGCCCTGAAGTTTAGCTTTACACACTAACGCTGAGCTGATCCATCTTCATGCAGCGGAGAGACAGAAAAGGAGGAGGAGGAGGAGGAGAAGAGGAGGAGGATTGTAGCTTTAATAGACTAGCAGGGCGAACAGGGTCAAACCCTTTAGTCTCTTCCCCTCCCCCTCTATCCTTGACCCCTGGCCCCCTGTCTCCGCAGTCAGGGCTGGTATGACTGAGACAGCGAGACACAAGAGGAAATCCTCTGTTTAGAGCAGATCACAATGCTTCTTCCTCTCCTCTACACCTCCCGTCATTCACCCTCATTCACCCCCATCCTTTCCTTTCCCCTCCCTCCCCTCCCTCCCTCCCTCCCTCCCTCCCTCCCTCCCTCCCCTAGCCATCAGAGTGTAGTTATAATCCTGCCTGGGTCTAAAGCCCTGTATAGTGCCACTAGAGTTTCAGAGAGGAATCGGTCCTCTAATTGGCAGCGGCAAAATTAACCACAAAGCCAATCAAACAGGCGCCAGCTGTAATCTCTCTCATACACGCTCACACACACACATGCACACGCACACACACGCACGCACACGCGCACACGCACGCACACACACCTACAGGCCTGCGGTTGGTAATTGCCCATATTGTTGTCAGTAGATTAAAAGTTGGATATTGGAAATATAATTGTGTGTAAACAGCTTTCTTCACCCTCTCCCTCTCCCGTTCTCTTACTGTGCTCTCTCTCTCTTTCTCTCTCTCACGCGTGTTCTGCGGTTTCCCTCTCAGTCTAGAGGAGAGAAGTGCGTACCAGAATCCGATAAGACTAATAGAAACTTTCCACTGAGCACTACCACTCTGCTCGTAAAACCACCCACGTCCCTCTTCCCTCCTCTCTCCATTCTCTCCTCTGTCTCTCTCTCCCTCCTTCTCCCATATCTCTGGATGTGACCCCATGAAAGATCTTTATTTAATTCACTCAAGTCCAGCTGGGCTCTCGCCAGCAGCCCTGCCACCTCTTTCTTTCTTTCTGCCGCTCCCTCCGTCTCGCCCTCTCTCACTCACTTTGGGGGGGATGGTATGAAGAGAATGCCTACATACCAGGCTGCTCTCATAGAGATGGCATGGTGGGCAGGATAATACAGGACTGGCATCTCAGCCAGATCGCTCAAGATTGACTTCGAAACTGGACGTCTGTCCATGTCCTGAGAACGTCAGGAAATGCCTTCAGAACCGGCCACTATTTATATATTTTATTTATAGGGAACAATGCACATTAACATCAATAATGCAACATCCATATAAATGTGCCGGGGTTAGCCAAAAGCTAATTTGCACCCATAGTCCCTGGGCAGATAAGGGCTTTTACACAGCCACTATACAAATACTCACTAAAACAATACAAAATACAAATACATTACATCCAATAATATATCATTCTAACAACAACAACACTATCATCAGCTGTTGTCTTACATATGAGGAACCACAGATACAGTAACTCATGTGTGAAGAGGGCACGACAAAACCTATTCCCCCTCAGGAGACTGAAAAGATTTGGCAATGGTCCTCAGATCCTCAAAAGGTTCTACAGTTGCACCATCGAGAGCATCCTGACTGGTTGCATCACTGCCTGGTATGGCAACTGCTCGGCCTCCGACAGCAAGGCACTACAGAGGGTAGTGTGTACAGCCCAGTACATCAGTGGGGCCAAGCTTCTTGCCATCCAGGACCTTTATACTATATACTGTCAGAGGAGGCCCTAAAAATTGTCAAAGACTCCAGCCCCCCCCCCCCCCCCCCCCCTTATGCTGCTGCTACTCTCTGTTGTTATCTATGCGCAAGTCACTTTAATAACTCTACCCACATGTATATATTACCTCAATTACCTCGACTAGCCGGTACTCTGTACTGGTACCCCCTGCCTCGTTACTGTTATTATACTGCTGCTCTTTAATTATTTGTAACTTTTATTTCTTATTTCTTTTAGGTATTTTTCTTAAAACTGCATTGTTGGTTAATGGCTTGTAAGTAAGCATTTCACTGTAAGGTTTACACCTGTTGTATTCGGCGCATGTGACAAATAACATTTGATTTGATGTGTAAAGGTTTGGATAGATTTGAGCCAATTTAAATTTAAAAATACAATCATCAGTGCAGCTTCTCAAGTCCATGGGCATTGCATTCCAGTGTATTGTAGCGCTAACAGAGCCAATTTTACTGTGTCGAAAAAGGGACAACGCAATCCCCTCTAGGGGCAACAGTGAGCATTATTACCATCAAATAGGCTTGGGTTTTGCTAAGGTGTCGTGGATGGGGGTGGCGGATGTCCGTAATCCCATAACTCCATAGCCGAAGGTCGCGTGTTCAATCACAGTGGTAGACACTCGTTTTTTATTTCAACCCTATCCCATATCTTAACCCTTAAGTTAACCAGTCGGAGTGAATGCCTAAACTTCATGTTTAATCCTATCCAAAAGCTTTAACTCTTAACTTGACCATTCAGAACAATGCAGAGCAGGACGAGCAACCCACAGTGTCAAAAACACTTTGAAGTTTGACATTTGGAGAAACGTGGATAAACGTCAGAATCAGAAGTTAAATTGATAAAACGGTGATATCTTGTTGGGCATCTACTGGGCAGAGAGAGGGAGTGGATACAGCATGGACAGAGAGCCTTTTATTAACAGGCATTCAAGGCAGAGAGGACACTGTCCGACATCAGCCTCTCTCTCTCTCTCTCTCCTCTTTATCCCACTGCTGCCCCCTCTCTCTTTCTCTCTCCTCTTTATCCCACTGCTGCCCCCTCTCTCTTTCTCTCTCCTCTTTATCCCACTGCTGCCCCCTCTCTCTCTCTCTCTCTCCTCTTTATCCCACTGCTGCCCCCCCTCTCTCTCTCTCTCTCTCTCTCCCCTCATCTGTTTTTTTTGTGTCACCCTCTTGAGCTTCCCAGCTCTTTGAGTGGTTTAGGTAGGTTAGTGAAGGTCAGCACAGTGTGTGTGTGTGTGTGTGTGTGTGTGTGTGTGTGTGTTTCCCACGTTTGTTAAGCCCATGACCTCCTTTCACTCCTCCACATTAGCATGTGAATCCCCCCTCCCGCCGAGGACCCGGCGAGTATGAAGGGAGAGAGAAAGAGAGAGAAAGAGAGAGAAAGAGGGAGAGAGTCCTCAGAATGGGCTTGGCTGTTTACCATATAGGTCTCTGGAAGTCTCACAGGGTGTGTGAATTGAAAGTAAGCTCAACCGAGTGTTGAGATAACTCTCTACATGGGTGTCAGAGACCTTGCCTGGCTACCCAGACTGCTTGCTTCGACCAAACGCTATGCCACGCCCATGGCATCTCCCCAGTCTCTCTCTCCCCAGTCTCTCATCCCAGTCTCGCTCTCCTCAGTCTCTCTCTCCCCTGTCTCTCTCTCCCCTGTCTCTCTCTCCCCAGTCTCTCTCTCCTCAGTCTCTCTCTCCTCAGTCTCTCTCTCCCCTGTCTCTCTCTCCCCAGTCTCTCTCTTCAGTCTCTCTCTCTCCAGTCTCTCTCCCCAGTCTCTCATCCCAGTCTCTCTCTCCTCAGTCTCTCTCTCCCCTGTCTCTCTCTCCCCAGTCTCTCATCCCAGTCTCTCTCTCCTCAGTCTCTCTCTCCCCTGTCTCTCTCTCCCCTGTCTCTCTCTCCCCAGTCTCTCTCTCCTCAGTCTCTCTCTCTTCAGTCTCTCATCCGTCTCTCTCTCCTCAGTCTCTCTCTCCCCTGTCTCTCTCTCCCCAGTCTCTCATCCCAGTCTCTCTCTCCTCAGTCTCTCTCTCTTCAGTCTCTCTCTCTCCAGTCTCTCTCTCCCCAGTCTCTCTCTCCTCAGTCTCTCATCCCAGTCTCTCTCTCCTCAGTCTCTCTCTCCCCAGTCTCTCTCTCCCCGCTCTCTCTCTCCCCAGTCTCTCATCCCAGTCTCTCTCCTCAGTCTCTCTCTCCCCTGTCTCTCTCTCCCCTGTCTCTCTCTTCAGTCTCTCTCTCTCCAGTCTCTCTCTCCCCAGTCTCTCTCTCCCCAGTCTCTCTCTCCTCAGTCTCTCTCTCCCCTGTCTCTCTCTCCTCAGTCTCTCTCTCCCCTGTCTCTCTCTCCCCTGTCTCTCATCCCAGTCTCTCTCTCCCCTGTCTCTCTCTCCCCAGTCTCTCTCTCCCCAGTCTCTCTCTCCCCAGTCTCTCTCTCCTCAGTCTCTCTCATCCCAGTCTCTCTCTCCCCTGTCTCTCTCTCCCCTGTCTCTCTCTCCTCAGTCTCTCTCATCCCAGTCTCTCTCTCCCCTGTCTCTCTCTCCCCTGTCCTCTCTCTCCCCTGTCTCTCTCTCCTCAGTCTCTCTCATCCCAGTCTCTCTCTCCCCTGTCTCTCTCTCCCCCGTCTCTCTCTCCCCTGTCACTCTCTTCAGTCTCTCTCTCCCCTGTCTCTCTCTCCCCAGTCTCTCTCTCCTCAGTCTCTCTCTCCCCAGTCTCTCTCTCCCCGCTCTCTCTCTCCCCAGTCTCTCATCCCAGTCTCTCTCCTCAGTCTCTCTCTCCCCTGTCTCTCTCTCCCCTGTCTCTCTCTTCAGTCTCTCTCTCTCCAGTCTCTCTCTCCCCAGTCTCTCTCTCCCCAGTCTCTCTCTCCTCAGTCTCTCTCTCCCCTGTCTCTCTCTCCTCAGTCTCTCTCTCCCCTGTCTCTCTCTCCCCTGTCTCTCATCCCAGTCTCTCTCTCCCCTGTCTCTCTCTCCCCAGTCTCTCTCTCCCCAGTCTCTCTCTCCCCAGTCTCTCTCTCCTCAGTCTCTCTCATCCCAGTCTCTCTCTCCCCTGTCTCTCTCTCCCCTGTCTCTCTCTCCTCAGTCTCTCTCATCCCAGTCTCTCTCTCCCCTGTCTCTCTCTCCCCTGTCTCTCTCTCCCCTGTCTCTCTCTCCTCAGTCTCTCTCATCCCAGTCTCTCTCTCCCCTGTCTCTCTCTCCCCCGTCTCTCTCTCCCCTGTCACTCTCTTCAGTCTCTCTCTCCCCTGTCTCTCTCTCCCCAGTCTCTCTCTCCTCAGTCTCTCTCTTCCCTGTCTCTCTCTCCCCTGTCTCTCTCTCCCCGGTCTCTCTCTCCCCGGTCTCTCTCCCCTGTCTCTCTCTTCAGTCTCTCTCTCCCCAGTCTCTCTCTCCCCAGTCTCTCTCTCCCCAGTCTCTCTCTCCCCTGTCTCTCTCTCCCCGGTCTCTCTCTCCCCGGTCTCTCTCTCCCGGTCTCTCTCTCCCCTGTCTCTCTCTTCAGTCTCTCCCCTGTCTCTCTCTCCCCAGTCTCTCTCTCCCCTGTCTCTCTCCCCAGTCTCTCTCTCCCCAGTCTCTCTCTCCCCAGTCTCTCTCTCCCCAGTCTCTCTCTCCCCGGTCTCTCTCTCCCCGGTCTCTCTCTCCCCGGTCTCTCTCTCCCCTGTCTCTCTCTCCCCAGTCTCTCTCTCCCCTGTCTCTCTCTCCCCAGTCTCTTTCTCCCCAGTCTCTCTCTCCCCTGTCTCTCTCTCCCCAGTCTCTCTCTCCCCTGTCTCTCTCCCCAGTCTCTCTCTCCCCCAGTCTCTCTCTCCCCAGTCTCTCTCTCCCCTGTCTCTCTCTCCCCGGTCTCTCTCTCCCCGGTCTCTCTCTCCCCTGTCTCTCTCTTCAGTCTCTCTCTCCCCAGTCTCTCTCTCCCCAGTCTCTCTCTCCCCGGTCTCTCTCTCCCCGGTCTCTCTCTCCCCGGTCTCTCTCTCCTCAGTCTCTCTCTCCCCAGTCTCTCTCTCCCCTGTCTCTCTCTCCCCAGTCTCTTTCTCCCCGGTCTCTCTCTCCCCGGTCTCTCTCCCCTCCAGCCACAGTTGCTGTGTGTTTTTGCAGGTGAACTCTCTGTGTACTGCCCTGTACCATTCAGCTGACTATAGAGACAAAGAGTGGAGGGAGAGAAAGAAAGAGGGAGGGAGAAGGAAGGAAAGAGACACATATAACTGACAGAGTAGACTGACGCAGTACAGTACACTATCAACAGGAGGTTGTTGACAATGTAAACAAAGGGTTTAATGAATGTCCTGCTAACCACTAACCAGCACACACTGTGTACCAGAGTAGGCTTCTCTCCACAGGTCACAGGTAAGTTGACTGCGTGTGTTGCGTGCTCAGGTGTGTAGTCTGAGAGTTGTCCCAGGTGTGTGTTGACCTGTGTGTGTGTGTGTGTGCAGTCATGCTGCCAAGCCTGGTTCTCCACCGGTCCTCAGTGCGTCCATACCAGCGTGGATTCTACTGCAGCGACGTCAGTCTGCGTTACTCCTACAAGAACTCCACCATCCCCTCATCCGTCCTCACTGCTGTGGGGCTCATTGTGCCCATTGTGGCCGTAAGTCTGCCCTACCACAGAGCACTCTGCCTGGGGAAGGCTGGGAGGAGAGAGGGGGTACGCCTGGAGGTCTACATGGTCAACTGGGTCAGACAGAGTGACCATATTAGATGAAAGATTTAAACAGTGGGTTAGGTTTGGTGATTAAATCACTATCCCTGGCTGATTTGAGCTCCAACAACCGTCACTCTTCTAGACTCAGACGACCATGTTGGACCAACCTCTGTTTCTCTCTCCTCCTTTGCTATCCCATGTTCCCCTGGTGCAACCCGCCCCCTCCCTCGACCTCCCGTTTGTGTCCATGTCACTAACCTTATGTCTCTCTCCCTCCCTCTCTCCCCTCTCCTCTCTCTCTCTCTCTTTCTCTCTCTCCCGCCTGTCTCTCTCCCTCCTCTATCTCTCCCCTCTCTCTCTCTCTCTGTGCAGCTGGCCTGCCCTTCCTGATAATAGAGTCTAGCACCATACGGCCGTACCAGAGAGGTTTTTACTGTTCTGACGAGTCCATCCGGTACCCATATAAAAATGGAGACACTATCAGCGATGCTGTGCTCTGTGCTGCTGGCATTCTTATTGCCATCCTCTCTGTAAGTCTACCTCTCTTACTATCGCTCCTTTCCCTCACTTCATACTCCATACTCATCCCTTCATCTGTCTGTCTGTCTGTCTGTCTGTCTGTCTGTCTGTCTGTCTGTCTGTCTGTCTGTCTGTCTGTCTGTCTGTCTGTCTGTCTGTCTGTCTGTCTGTCTGTCTGTCTGTCTGTCTGTGTATGTGTTGTTTCATGTGTTGTGTGCTCTGTGTGAAGTCATTTTCCATTGCCATACCAGCATTGGCTCCAGACTGTTTCCATTCTTCTGATGAGCGAGGGAGGGTGTGTGTGTGTGTGTGTGTGTGCTTGTGCGTTTGAACCACACACTCCTGGTTTTAGCTGTTGCTGTGATGCACTACATTCCCATGCCTGCCCTCTAGGCTTGGTGCCCCCAGAGCCCTCGCTCACCACACACACACACACACACACACACACACACACACACACACACCCTGCACTGAGTCCTAGCCCCCTCTACTATATGAGACCCTAGACTGTGCTCTGTTGGCATCTGCCCTCATGGTGGTACAATCTAGCTACCAGCTCAGCGCTTCGGCTTATTCAAACCAGGAGTGTGTGTGTGTGTGTGTGTGTGTGTGTGTGTGTGTGTGTGTGTGTGTGTGTGTGTGTGTGTGTGTGTGTGTGTGTGTGTATGTGTGTGTGTGTGTATATACATGTGTGTTCTCACAGGTCATGGTGTGGATAAGCTGGTGGATTCCACACATCTGTATATCATTAGTGGTGTCTCCTGTGATTCTGACACCAATCCTACTCGGACACAGGCATGCAGACACTCTCTCTCTCACACACACACACACACACACACACACACACACACACACACACTTTCCTAGCATGGCCTCTTGGCTGTGTTTTCCCCAGGGAAACCCCCTCTTCTCTCCCTCCATCTCCCGCTGCCATCCCTGACAGATTCTGTCTGCACAGTGGGATGAGATAGGCAGCGTGGAGAGTGATGGAGGGAGGGAGGGAGGGAGGGAGGGAGGGAGGGAGGGAGGGAGGGAGGGAGAGAGAGAGAGAGAGATGGATTCATATTAGTATATGGGGAGAATGTTGAGGTACAGTAGATCTCTAGCTGTCTCAGAGGAAAGGAGAGATATAGTGAGAGAGGAGAGGGTGGGTGGTTGCACAGAGGGCTGTGTGTGGACATTCAGAGATCCAGGGGGTGTGCAGACGGGATGGCGTGCCCCTGTGTCTCTTGGGGGGGGGCTAGGCTGTACCCCACTGCAGCCCTGCTAGAACAGTTCAGCTCTAGTGTTACTACATCACTGCAGGATTGTATGAGACAGTGTTAACCCACAGAGCTAAGGCCAGAGCCATAGATATAAGCTGTGTTATCTCTATCTATCTCTGTTAGAGGTGTCATCTGTCCATCTCATCCCCTCTTCCTCCCCTTCATCAGCTCCTCGGTCATTAAAGCCTCGTCATTAGTTATCATACCAGTGGTGCCTGAGGGAATGGCAGGCCATGCTCATCTCTCCATCTGTCTATTATCTAGTCATCATCCTCACAGTCTCTGTCTCTCCATCCTCCCTGTTTTATCCATGTCTTCACTTACTCAACATGAGAATGATTAACGATAGATTGTCACTGTGTCCATGCATGCGTGTTTGACCTAACAGCATGAGAGTTGACAGTATCACTCATCAGAGCCGCATCAAGAGTTTGTAAGGTTCAATTCTTTCCACCTTTTCATTGCAAATCCTCTCCTCTCCTCTCCTCTCCTCTCCTCTCCTCTCCTCTCCTCTCCTCTCCTCTCCTCTCCTCTCCTCTCCTCTCCTCTCCTCTCCTCTCCTCTCTCCTCCTCTATATAGATTGTTATAGGAGAGTGTTACAGGATTCACCATCGCAGGGAGGGATCTAAGTCTTTCATTGGGAACCCTTATGTCTCATCTCTCTACAAACAGGTGAGTACCAGTAGAGGTGTGGGAGGGTAAAGACAGACCATAAATGATACATAAAAAAAGAACAAAATGTTTTCATGCTAATAGTTGTACATCATGGTACTAATGGTTGTTTGCATCCTCCAGGTTGGAGTGTTTATATTTGGCTGTGCCATCAGCCAGTCGTTCACAGACATTGCCAAGGTGTCAGTGGGCAGGATGAGGCCTCATTTCCTGGACGTGTGTAATCCTGACTGGTCAGCCATCAACTGTTCCCTTGGATACATCACCTCTTACACCTGTAATGGCCCTGAGAGCAAAGTACAGGAAGCCAGGTCAGTACGCACACACACACACTCACACACAACACACACACACACACACACACACACACACACTCACAAACACAACACACACACGACACACACACACACACACGACACACACACACACACACGACACACACACACACACACACACTCACACACACAACACACACACGACACACACACACACACACACACACACGACACACACACACACAACACACACACTGAGTCCTAGCCCCCTCTACTATGTGATACTCCATACTGTGCTCTGTTGATATCTGCCCTCATGGTGGTACACGTTTGTTTGTTTTTCAGGAAATCCTTCTTCTCAGGACATGCCTCCTTCTCTATGTTTACTATGCTCTACTTGACTGTGAGTAACACTCACTCACTCACACACTCACACACTCACACACTCACACACACACACACACACACACACACACACACTGGTACACAGAAACAATGGAGTGCAGATGACAGAGAGCATTATGGGAAGTAGGTTTAATGAGCTGAAGTCCTCTTTTCCTTTTCATAGATGGATGGCTAGATGGCTAGATGGATAGATGGATGGATGAATGGATGGATGGATGGATGCTAGATGGATGGATGGACGGCTAGATGGATAGATAGATAGATGGATGGATGGATGGCTAGATGGATGGCTAGATGGATGGATGGATGCTAGATGGATGGATGGACGGCTAGATGGATAGATAGATGGATGGATGGCTAGATTGATGGATGGATGGATGGATGGATGGCTAGATGGATGGATGGATGGATGCTAGATGGATGGATGGACGGCTAGATGGATAGCTAGATGGATGGATGGATGGATGGATGGATGGATGGATGGCTAGATGGATGGATGGATGCTAGATGGATGGATGGACGGCTAGCTGGATAGATAGATGGATGGATGGCTAGATGGATGGATGGACGGCTAGATGGATAGATAGATGGATGGATGGCTAGATGGATGGATGGATGGATGGATGGCTAGATGAATAGATGGATGCTCCACCTCTTTTCCTCTTAACAGCTAAACACACTTCCTCACCCCTTCTCTCTCTCTCTCTCTTTCCGTTCCTCTCTCCACCTGTTGTGGTTTATAGGTCAGTCTTTGTGCCCCAGGGGGCCTCCATCCTTCCAACACACTAATTAGTATTACATCCACGCCCCCCACTCTCCCCCTATCTCTTTGTCTCTCCCTCCCCTCTTTATCCCCTCCATCTCTTGTTCCCTCTTCTCCTCTATTACGACTGCAGATATTTCCACAACTATGCTCACTACTGACCCAGTGTGACTCAGTCAGTGTTTTGGGCTGGGCTAGGTTAGGTTTAGCTTGGCTGAGCTGGGCTGTACAGGCTTTTGGGTGTGCATGTTTGGTTGGCCCATGCCTCCTGGGGTATTGTGTGGTATTTTGTGGCGAGCTCTGGATATATCCCCGCCTCTCGCTGGCAGCCTCTCGGTTAGAATGGAGAGAGGGAGTGTCAAAGAGGGAGAGAAGGCGAGAGGTGGTGCTTTCAGAGCGCAGGCTTGATATTTAAACCACGAACAAGTCTTCTGGGAGGTGGAGTGTGGTGAAGTCACAGAAGAGCAAGAAGAGAGGGAAGAAGTAAAAGAGCGAGGAGAGAATAGCCAACTCTCCTTGGAAATAGAAACTGACCAACAAGTCAGATTGTACACTACTCACACACACAGCGACACACGCATCAGCACACACTACAAGGACCCTGTTTTTCAAATAGATGGCTAGTAAACAATACTACAGGCATTCTGTGGTGGTGCGGAATGACGGCAGGAAATCTCTTTCTCTCTCTATCTCTTTCTCAGTTGTGTGTTTTATATCTGTCCCGGAGTGATTATGTGAGTCAGAGAGAAAGCCTCTCTCTTCTTGAGTAGAATTTTCTAAGAAACCACTAAACGTATGAGAAGACTATTGTTGTTTTTTTATTGCCGTTTTTCTTAGGACACAAACACAAAACAAATTATCTAAGACATTCCTCAGTCTGTGGTGGGAAAATGGCTCTCATACTCACACAGAAGCCTCTATCTCTCTTGGACCAGGACTAGAACTCTAGCTTCTATCTCTCTAGGACCAGGACTGGAACTCCAGTCTGTATCTCTCTAGGACCAGGACTGGAACTCCAGCCTCTATCTCTCTAAGACCAGGACTGGTACTCCGGTCTCTATCTCTCTAGGACCAGGACTGGAACTCCAGTCTGTATCTCTCTAGGACCAGGACTGGAACTCCAGTCTGTATCTCTCTAGGACCAGGACTGGAACTCCAGCCTGTATCTCTCTAGGACCAGGACTGGAACTCCAGTCTGTATCTCTCTAGGACCAGGACTGGAACTCCAGTCTGTATCTCTCTAGGACCAGGACTGGAACTCCAGTCTGTATCTCTATAGGACCAGGACTGGAACTCCAGTCTGTATCTCTCTAGGACCAGGGCTGGAACTCCAGCCTCTATCTCTCTAGGACCAGGACTGGAACTCCAGTCTGTATCTCTCTAGCACCAAGACTAGAACTCCAGTCTGTATCTCTCTAGGACCAGGACTGGAACTCCAGTCTGTATCTCTCTAGGACCAGGACTGGAACTCCAGTCTGTATCTCTCTAGGACCAGGACTGGAACTCCAGTCTGTATCTCTCTAGGACCAGGACTGGAACTCCAGTCTGTATCTCTCTAGGACCAGGACTGGAACTCCAGCCTCTATCTCTCTAGGACCAGGACTGGAACTCCAGTCTGTATCTCTCTAGCACCAAGACTGGAACTCTAGTCTGTATCTCTCTAGGACCAGGACTGGAACTCCAGTCTGTATCTCTCTAGGACCAGGACTGGAACTCCAGTCTGTATCTCTCTAGGACCAGGACTGGAACTCCAGTCTGTATCTCTCTAACACCAAGACTGGAACTCCAGTCTGTATCTCTCTAGGACCAGGACTGGAACTCCAGTCTGTATCTCTCTAGGACCAGGACTGGAACTCCAGTCTGTATCTCTCTAGGACCAGGACTGGAACTCCAGTCTGTATCTCTCTAGGACCAGGACTGGAACTCCAGTCTGTATCTCTCTAGGACCAGGACTGGAACTCCAGCCTGTATCTCTCTAGGACCAGGACTGGAACTCCAGTCTGTATCTCTCTAGGACCAGGACTGGAACTCCAGTCTGTATCTCTCTAGGACCAGGACTGGAACTCCAGTCTGTATCTCTCTAGCACCAAGACTGGAACTCCAGTCTGTATCTCTCTAGGACCAGGACTGGAACTCCAGTCTGTATCTCTCTAGGACCAGGACTGGAACTCCAGTCTGTATCTCTCTAGGACCAGGACTGGAACTCCAGTCTGTATCTCTCTAGGACCAGGACTGGAACTCCAGTCTGTATCTCTCTAGGACCAGGACTGGAACTCCAGTCTGTATCTCTCTAGGACCAGGACTGGAACTCCAGTCTGTATCTCTCTAGCACCAAGACTGGAACTCCAGTCTGTATCTCTCTAGGACCAGGACTGGAACTCCAGCCTCTATCTCTCTAGCACCAAGACTGGAACTCCAGTCTGTATCTCTCTAGGACCAGGACTGGAACTCCAGTCTGTATCTCTCTAGCACCAAGACTGGAACTCCAGTCTGTATCTCTCTAGCACCAAGACTGGAACTCCAGTCTGTATCTCTCTAGGACCAGGACTGGAACTCCAGTCTGTATCTCTCTAGCACCAAGACTGGAACTCCAGTCTGTATCTCTCTAGGACCAGGACTGGAACTCCAGCCTCTATCTCTCTAGCACCAAGACTGGAACTCCAGTCTGTATCTCTCTAGGACCAGGACTGGAACTCCAGTCTGTATCTCTCTAGCACCAAGACTGGAACTCCAGTCTGTATCTCTCTAGGACCAGGACTGGAACTCCAGTCTGTATCTCTCTAGGACCAGGACTGGAACTCCAGTCTGTATCTCTCTAGGACCAGGACTGGAACTCCAGTCTGTATCTCTCTAGGACCAGGCTGGAACTCCAGTCTGTATCTCGCTAGGACCAGTACTCGAACTCCAGTCTATATCTCTCTAGGACCAGGACTGGAACTCCAGTCTGTATCTCTCTAGCACCAAGACTGGAACTCCAGTCTGTATCTCTCTAGGACCAGGACTGGAACTCCAGCCTCTATCTCTCTAGCACCAAGACTGGAACTCCAGTCTGTATCTCTCTAGGACCAGGACTGGAACTCCAGTCTGTATCTCTCTAGCACCAAGACTGGAACTCCAGTCTGTATCTCTCTAGCACCAAGACTGGAACTCCAGTCTGTATCTCTCTAGGACCAGGACTGGAACTCCAGTCTGTATCTCTCTAGCACCAAGACTGGAACTCCAGCCTGTATCTCTCTAGGACCAGGACTGGAACTCCAGCCTCTATCTCTCTAGCACCAAGACTGGAACTCCAGTCTGTATCTCTCTAGGACCAGGACTGGAACTCCAGTCTGTATCTCTCTAGCACCAAGACTGGAACTCCAGTCTGTATCTCTCTAGGACCAGGACTGGAACTCCAGTCTGTATCTCTCTAGGACCAGGACTGGAACTCCAGCCTGTATCTCTCAAGGACCAGGACTGGAACTCCAGTCTGTATCTCTCAAGGACCAGGACTGGAACTCCAGCCTGTATCTCTCAAGGACCAGGACTGCCCTTGACACCGCTTCAGTAGGCCTAGTAAACATCATGGCTGTGAAGGACAGACATTCCTGTCTTACTTTCTTCCTTTTGCTTGGTCTCCACCTTTTCCCTCCTTCCCTTCACCTTTCCCCCCTGGACATGCGGACAGGGGCAGACTTAGTGACTTGTCTGATAATCATTTGTTAATTGATTTCTGGCTGGTCAAATAAGTGGAGGTGGTAGCTCATTCATTAGTTGGCTCATCACTGATCAGAAACATTTAGCACGCAATAATGTAATCAGTTGTATCATTTTGCTCTTGACTTTTGTATCGGCTAGAGTAGCCTCACACAGTATAATCTATCCACCATCGAGCTGTGCTGTTTTATCTGTCTTAACGTAACCTGCTTCAATATGTCTCAATCGATCATTCATTCACGTCACTACACAGCATTACATTCATGCATTTAAACAGGACGGCTATTAGGAAAACGTGGATTATATTAATATTGATATGTATGGAAAGAAATCATTGGTTTTATGCTGAATTATTATTCGGCTGTATGGGGCGGGGCCTCATGCTGATAAATTATTATTATGACCAGTTCACGAAGCCCCCCGATGATGTCAGGCCTGAGGCAATTGCCTCTTCTGCCTAATGGTAAGTCCGCCACTGCCTGCGGAAGCCAGAACTCTAAACATCCCTGAGAGGAGAGAGGGAGAGAGGAATGGGAGGGTGCCTTCCTCTCCTTCCTCGAAGACAACAATAATGATGAGCTTGTCTTCCAGGAAGAGCCAGAAGCCTCCTCCATACCTTCCTCTGGGAGTGTATGGCATTATGGGGGAGGAGCGGGAGTTAGGCAAGGCTGTTGTTATTGTAGGTCTGCTTATTAGGACTTGGTGAGAGTGGTTGGGTGAGAGAGGGGGTGAGGGAGACCTTGGCGGCGGATGCCCCACCCAGTCTCTGGGTATATGAAGTAGAAAGACACTCACTCTGCATCTGGCTATATGAAGCAGGAAGCACAGGTTTAAGTCTGAGGGGAGAAGAAGAAACACAGGAAGTCCAAGGGTGAGGAGAAGAGAAGAGAGAACACAGTCCCTGTCATCTTTCATCGTACTTCTTAAAGACACTCATCTCAGTAATATAACACAATATATTTCACACGTATTCCCTTTTACCAAGGAATTTCTCCTGATGAAATTCATATCTACACATGTGCTTCAGATCTGATGTATAAATCTGTCTGTGTAAGATCAAACACATACTGCTCAATGTCTTTCTGTGGTCATCCATTCAAATAATAATCCCTTTCACTCTCTCTCTCCCTTTCTTTCTTTCTCCCTCCCTCTTTCTCCCTCTCTCCATCAGTTCTATCTTCAGTCCAGGTTCACGTGGAGAGGTGCCCGGTTGCTCCGCCCCCTCGTCCAGTTCACGCTGCTGATGATGGCATTCTACACCGGCCTATCACGTGTCTCCGACCACAAGCACCACCCCACAGACGTACTGGCCGGCTTTGTACAGGGCGCCCTGGTGGCCTACTGCATAGTGAGTACAGACACACAAACACAGGTAATCCTGGTCCTGGGGCTCTAAAGAGGTGCACTTAGTTGTTTTGCCCTAGCACTGCACACCTGATTCCACTCAGTCCCAGTTCCAAAGGCTTGATGAATTGATTATTTAAATCAAGTGTGTAGTTCTAGGGAAAAAAACAAAAATGTACACCCCTTTGGGTCCCCAGGACCAGAACTAATAAACGCTGGCCTATTGCGTGATGAGTCACTGTTAGTAATCTATTGTATTGTGACTGTAAGGGTTAGGGTTAGAGGTCAGAGGTCAAGGTTAGTCTGCTGTGAGTCAGGCCAGATCAGGTAATCAGAGATATGAGGGCTGAGAGAGAGAGAATGTATTGAGGCATTAAACTACTACAAGACATTCTCCAGACCTTCTCCCCTAGTTCTTCTCTCTCTCAACTCCGCCTTTCCCCTTTCCTCGCTCTCTCTTTCAGTATTTCTACCCCCCTACCTCTCGCTACCTCCCTCTACCCCCCCGTCCCTCTCTCTCCCCTCTCTCCTACCTCTCTCTTTCTCCCTCTACCTCTCCATCTACCTCTCTCCCCTACCTCTCTCGCTCTACCTCTCTCTCTCTCTCTCTCTCTCTCTCTCTCTCTCTCTCTCTCTCTCTCTCTCTCTCTCTCTCCTCTCTTCTCTCTCTCTCTCTCTCTCTCTCTCTCTCTCTCTCTCTCTCTCTCTCTCTCTGTGAAAAAAAACAGGCTCCGAAGTGAAGAGAATCTGATTCCCTTTAATGAATAGCACATTGCCTGGAGCCAGCTCCCCAGGAGTGTGTGTGTGTGTGTGTGTGTGTGTGTGTGTGTGTGTGTGTGTGTGTGAGAGAGAGAGAGAGGGAGAGGGAGAGAGAATCCCTACAAACTGTAACCATCATAGCTTTACTAAGCCGTATGTTGCCAAGGAAAATTACATTTGAGTGAGGAGAGAGAGAGAGAGAGATGAGGTTGTTAATTATTTGTTTGTTTTTTTATTTGGCTGCTCTGGTTTTATCACCTCAGCATGACACACAAACACTCCTGCCTTGCCCTCATTCAGTTCAGGAATGGAAATGGTTAGATTCATAAAGTGAGAGAGGCCATGGTGGCGCCTAGACTCAGTTACTGACATATCTCTGGCACTACCACACACACCACTCTGGCAACCTTTACACACACACATATTGCCAGGGCTGGGGAGGGGTACTGTCAGCACCCCTTTCTTTTTTTAGAAAGTTCCTACCAGGCTGAACTTAGAGAACCTTCCCTTCCCTGCCCAGACCTCCACTAGGTAGGAGAGGTTGTGGGAGAGGTTCTGATCCAATCAGAACTGTGTAAGCTGTTCTTATTGCCCTGTCAGCATAGTCAATCATCAGTCATCTGGAACAATATAAACATTAATAAGAGAAACATCAACAAATACTGAAATGAGTTCAGATAATGGGTTTGACCTACACTCTTAGAAAACAAGGTGCTATCTAGAACCTAAAAGGTAATTTGGCTGTCCCCATAGGAGAACCCTTTGAAGAACCCCTTTTGCTTCCAAGTAGAACCTTTTTGGGTTCCATGTAGAACCCTTTCCACAGAGGGTTCTACATGGATCCCAAAAGTGTTCTACCTAGAACCAGAAAGGGTTCTCCTACGGGGACAGCCACAGAATCCTTTTGGAACCCTTATTTCTAAGAGTGTACGAATGAGAGGACAGAGGGAGGAGCGATAGGGAAGAGGAGAGAAGGGCAGAAGGAGAAGAGTTTTCTTAGCTCTGTGTATATGTGTATTTCATAGAGAACTCAGCTATTCTTTAGAGCGACAGCCAAGAGACCTGCACACACACATATACACACACACACACACACACACACACACACACACACACACACACACACACACACACACACACACACACTGCTGCAGGTCGCGGCTATCGGCTTAGCTAGTTTAACGACGCTGCTGCCTTCTCCAATCAGAGTTGAAACAAAGAAACATCTGGGATCACTTTAGAGGGGCTGTTAAGAGAGGGGGAGGGAGGGAGGCGAAGATAAGGGTGATTCTAGCACTTTAGAGGTATTTAACCCTCTCAATAAGCTACAGTGGAGTGATTAAGGTACCTACGTGTTCATGCCACTATCACCCACTGGCCTTTTCTGAGGCCTGAAGAACTTCTATAGTAGCACACACACATGTAAGTGTACAAAACATTAGGAACACCTTCAGAACAGCCCCAATTCGTCTGGAAAATGGGCTCTACAAGGTGACGAAAGCGTTCCACAAGGATGTTGGCCCATGTTGACTCTCCAATGCTTCCCACAGTTGTGTCAAGTTGTCTGGATGTCCTTTGGTTGGTGGACCATTCTTGATACACACGGGAAACCGCTGAGTGTGAAACACAGCAGCGTTGCAGTTCTTGACACACTCAAACCGGTGTGCATGGCACCTACTACCATACCCCGTTCAAAGGCACTTAAATCTTTTGTCTTGCACGTTCACCCTCTGAATGGCACACACACACAATCCATGTCTTAATTATCTCAAGGCTTAACAGTCCTTATTTAACCTGTCTCCTCCCCTTCATCTACACTGATTGAAGTGGATTTAAGAAGTGACATCAATAAGGGATCATAGATATCACCTGGATTCACCTGGCCAGTCTACTGTATGTCCTTCAAACTCAACTCGAAGCCAGTTCCATTGCATTTTTTCATTGCTCCCCTCTAATCAGGGACTGATTTAGACCAGGTGTGTGCAATTAATGCACTACGGTCGAGGACATCTTTCTTATATCTCTCAGATATAGGAGAGACACTTCAGAACAAACTTCCTTTAGATTTGTTGTTCCATGTAGTGAATCTGTTATTCAATGCGTTTGTATGGGCTAATAACAATAAGGCCAAAAATACTTTTTTATATAAAAAAAAATGTAAATATATTTTTGGTAAAATATAAAATCCAAAATCAAATAGGTAAATGATCCTTGGCATGACCTTCTTAAAACAATTCCGTATAGCTTAGTAGAACCCCCTCCCCCGGCTTAGACTGGGCTTAGACTGATGGGTTAATTATCAGGTCGAACAGAAAACCAGCAGGCTCTGGACTTTCCAGGGTAAGAGTTGAGTACCTCTGGTCTATGTCCTGGAAAGAGCAGGTGCTCCAAATGTTTAGTATACTCATTGTATAGAGGCTTCTCTGTTAGTGATGTTGAAGGTCTCAATATGTATTCTGACAATTCCCCATACTGCTATCTCACGCGCTCTCTGAGCGAGGGGTTAGCTTTAGAAACACACACACACACACACACACACACACACACACACACACACACACACACACACACCAATCTGTAGGAACAAGAGGTTTGATTTAGACACGCTATGACCTGTGGTAGGTTCTGATGAAAGCCACAGCTTGTGTCAGGCGCTGTATTCTGTAAAACACAGTGAGCTGTGCTTGTTCATTTTAGACACGCTCACTTCCTTCCTGCCGTGCCACAATGTCTGTCTGACTCAGTGTCTTGATGATTCACATGGTGTGACAGAGGACTCTAAACATGACTAGCAGACTGCCGTCAAACATAGTATATGACTGCAATCTCGCCAAGGCAAATGCAGACCCGTGCCAGGCTGTACGCAGTGATGGAGGGATCTGACGAAGGGAGGGATAGAGGGACGAAACACTCCTCCATCAGTGGGGATGACTGCATCCTCTATCTATCACACTCTACACACACCAGACTTCTCCCTGACTCCCTGAGACAGTGTTCCCCCTTTAAATGTTCTGCTGGCAGGTTTCCAGTAGGACCATATTTAGGAGCGCACATTCCCCTACTCTCCTGGTGTCTGCTGCTGAGTCTGCATTTCTCACACAATAGGCTGGGAGGTGGTGTGTGTGTGTGTGTGTGTGTGTGTGTGTGTGTGTGTGTGTGTGTGTGTGTGTGTGTGTGTGTGTGTGTGTGTGTGTGCACAGGAAGCCTCTTTGCTGTGATAATGCTTGGACCAGCCAGGGGTTAGAAGTCAGAGGTGGTCAGCAGGGGGACAAGGCCTGCTCTGATTGGATGACTAGGTCCTTGTGAGGACAGTGTTTTGGAATGCGTCCCGTCTGAGGAAGGGGTTTGGAATGCGTCCCGTCTGAGGAAGGGGTTTGGAATGCCGCCCACATCTTTAACTGTAGTGGGCAGATATATGATACCATTCACCACTCTGCTCAAAGCACTGCTACACACAGATGCTACAGTGATATATGTGCATGCAAAGAGCAAACAACACACTGCACAAGAACTCACTACTGTAATGGTCCAGGTCACAAAGTGGCTCAGTGACTCGTGTTTGTGAAAAAAACAGTCTGCATGTTCCTCACAAAGAGGGCAACAGATTCTACTGAGCCAGATGTCTGTGTATCAGGGGAGAAGCTCCAGGTGGTATCTGATTTTAAGTACCTTGGCATCATACTTGATTCCAACCTCTCTTTTAAAAAGCAGATGAAAAGGGTAACTCAAATCACCAAATTCAACCTAGCTAATTTCCGATTTATACGAAATTGTTTGACTACAGAGGTAGCAAACTGTACTTCAAATCTATGATACTCCCCCACTTAACATACTGCTTGACTAGTTGGGCCCAAGCTTGCTGTGCAACATTAAAACCTATTCAGTCTGTCTACAAACAGGCTCTCAAAGTGCTTGATAGGAAGCCCAATAGCCATCATCACTGTTACATCCTCAGAGCTCCTGAGTTGGAAAGATCTTGTGCAATACACCGACGCATGTCTTGTATTCAAGATCCTAAATGGCCTGGCTCCCCCTCCAATCAGTACTTTTGTTTAACAGAAAACCCAAACATATGGCAGCAGATCTTCAAGGTCTGCCATGAGAGGTGACTGTATTGTTCCCTTAAGGAAAAGCACCTTTAGTCAATCTGCTTTCTCTGTGAGAGCTTCCCATGTCTGGAATACAATGCCACCAGACACACACAACTGCACCACCTACCACACTTTCACAAAAAGCATGAAGAAATGGCTAAAGGTCAATCAGATTTGTGAACATAATCCCTAGCTGTGCATTGCTGCTTTTCATGTTGTCTGTAGCATGTGAGGTGTGGAAACACTTAGTTGCTTTTATGGATTTTGTCTTGTTGCTTTTTGTTCTATGTTGCTCTGTGCGTGCTCACTGCTCAATGATTGTCTGTATTGTAATTGTTTTTAATAACCTGCCCAGGGACTGAGGTTGAAAATTAGCCGGCTGGCTAAAACCGGCACTTTTACTGAAACGTTTATTAATGTGCACTGTCCCTGTAAAAATAAAAATAAACACAAACACACCACATATGAATTTACATTTGTAAGTACGAATCTACACACACACACACACACATGCACGCAGGCACACACAGACATATATACACACACACACACACACACACACACACACACACACACACACACACACACACACACACACACACACACACACACAGGGCCTTTTTGTCTAGTGAAGTGTCTTTGTGTGTTGTTGAGCTGGTAGAGTCTATTATGGGTCTCTCTATGATGATGTCATGACTCCGTCAAAGGTCATTAGTAAAGGTTGTTAAAGGTCATGCTCTGACAGCAGGCGGTCTGGAATATGACCCCTCACCTTTATATCGGTCCCCATCAGCTGAGCCTGTTTGGATGTGTGGGAGAAGGAAAGAAGTAAGGAGGAGAGAAAGAAGGGGAAAAGAGGAAGAGAAGAATGGAGAGAAAGAGAAGGAAGGAGTAGTGAAGGAGAGAAGGGGTCTTCAGGGCTTAAGTCGTACTATCCCGTTGCTAAGGGCTGTTATATCCCGTTGCTAAGAGCCTTTTCCATAGGCCCACTTCCTGCCCAGTCTGCCCAGTTTCCTGTTTGGTCCGATGATGTCATCAGGACCTCCATATCTCTTCCTCCCTCTCGGGAGACCAAGGGTGAGGCGGAGGGTGGAAAGAGTGGGGAGGAGAGGGGTGAGGAGGGAGGAGATGGGTGAAAGAGAAGGATAGAGTGGTGACCTCAGGAAGAGACTGGCATTCTGTTTCTCTTCCTCCCACGCTAGGGCACAGTGAGCTCACTACCTGAGGGGGAGGGGGAGGAAGAGGGTGGAGAGAGGGCTGAGGAAGGGAGAAACGCCTGGCTCACTGTGTTCTAGTCCTAATGAGGATGATGATGATGTAGGGCTGTGGTCACTGTGACCCATATTCAGTCATTTCCTCTGGTCAAATTCCTCACAAAAGCTGCTTATTATGTGTAGGTACTTTATCTCTCTCTCTATCTCTCTCCCTCCATCTCTCTCTCCCTCCATCTCTCTCTAGGTGTTCTATGTATCTGACCTGTTCAAGCCGAGGGTGAAGCCTGCCTCCCCCCCTCCCTCCCCCATCAAGAAGGAGCTCCTCCCCCCTGCTGACATCATCGAGCGGAACAACCACCACAACATGGTGTGAGACAGGCCCCGTCCCTTCCCATGACCGAGGAGCCTATCACAGCGCTGTTCGCCTCCCATTGGACAGTAGAATGTAGCGACCAGAGAGACTGTCGCCGTGTCTCATATCACACTCTGTTCCTTATGTAGTGCACTACTTATCACACGCTGTGGTCCAAAGTAGTGCACTACTTATCACACGCTGTGGTCCAAAGTAGTGCACTACTTATCACACGCTGTGGTCCAAAGTAGTGCACTACTTATCACACGCTGTGGTCCAAAGTAGTGCACTACTTATCACACGCTGTGGTCCAAAGTAGTGCACTACTTATCACACGCTGTGGTCCAAAGTAGTGCACTACTTATCACGCGCTGTGGTCCAAAGTAGTGCACTACTTATCACACGCTGTGGTCCAAATGTAGTGCACTACTTAGGAAATAGCCTGTTATTTGAGACCTGCCCTGCGGAGACCACTCTCACTATCCAGATTCTTTAACTACTGTTGTTATTACTACTATTCTGATTTGAGCCCAAGTTAGAGCAAAAAGAAAAGACTCAAAAGCTAAAGACAAGAAGTTACAGACAGCAGTGCAGAGCCACTGGAACAGAACACTTTGTAACTACACAAAGGGAAAAAAGTGTAAAAAATAAATAAATGAATGAGTGAATGAATGAATGAAGCAAGGAAAGAAAGACAGTGTCTGTCTGAGGCCTTGACATAGGATAACAACTTCCTTAGTGATAGGAACGATATTACTGCAAAATGACTAGCAAACGACACATCTAGTATATGAGTAACAATATAGAGCAGAATAACTTACAGCACTATAATCCAGTTGACTGTCAATCATCACCACTCGTCACCCGATGGAGCAGCTATCAGAACGCTTGTTGATGATCACGTAGAGCAGGGGTGTCAAACTCTTTCCATGGAGGGCCTAGTCTCTGCTGGTTTTTGGTCTTTCCTTTCCATTAAGACCTAGACAACCAGGTGAGGGGAGTTTCTTACTAATTAGGGACTTTAATTCATCAATCAAGTACAAGGGATGAGCAAAAACCCGCAGACACTCTGCCCTCCATTGAATGAGTGTGACACGTGACGCAGAGGGTTAAAGTTAACCTGTAACTAGTTAACTTGTCCAATGCCAGCTACTAACTACTACTAGAGAAGGAAGAGACCTGGACAGGAACCAGACACATACTACTCTAGCTCCTACCACCAAGTAGAAGTTTGGACTAGTCTAGTTCTTAGTTCGACAAGGCTCTTCTAGCTGCCCCTCTGGGTAACCTAACCTGGGATGATGCTTTCTGAAAGAGGGGGGTAGGATGAAGCAGGGGTTCTTGAAAGAGGGATGTTAAAAGAGTAGGGATATTGATTGGTATTAGTTTGGGGGGATTCGGGAGAGGAAGAGAAGGAGGGGGAGGTAAATATCTCTCAGCCACCTGTCACCCTGTCTGGGGGGCGTGGCTGTGCCATGCTGCCGCTTGATTGGCTGCGTATGTGGGGGTGTGGTCTGTCACCATGGACACAGGGTTGATTGACAGCTACGCTGGGACATTATGGGATAGGGGCTCTTTCCGCTGGCAGGGAGGGGCTCTGGCCTACCCAATCACTCGTTAGCGGTATGTATGTATGTATGTATGTATGTATGTATGTATGTATGTATGTATGTGTCCTGTGTGTCACTGTGTTGGTGCGTGCCAGTGTGTCCGCTTTTGTGTATGTGTGATGTGTATAGGTTTGCGTGTCTTGTGTATTTGTGTGATTGTCTTTGTGTGTGTGTGTGTGTGTCTGTGTGTCTTTGATGAACCCTCCTGGTAGTGTGTGTAGAATGAACCCTCCTTACACACACCATTGTCTGTGCCAAGAATGTGTGCCACTATGTGTGTGTGTGTGTGTGTGTGTGTGTGTGTGTGTGTGTGTGTGTGTGTGTGTGTGTGTGTGTGTGTGTGTGTGTGTGTGTGTGTGTGTGTGTGTGTGTGTGTGTGTGTGTGTGTGTGTGTGTGTGTGTGTGTGTGTGTGTGTCAGAGAGGGCCAGAGGTGGAGGACTGAGACCCTGTCCAGAGAACGTTAGAAAACTGTGGATTTAATATTTTTATTTTCTGCTACGATGCATCTTTAACATGTTCAGTGCTAGTCCAGTCATGTCATTAACTAACTGCTCCCCATCAGCCATTTTATTTTACAGCTCAGCTTACTCAGGGCAAATCTCAAATGGCATGCTATTCCCTATAGAATGCACTTCTGGCTAAAATAAGTGCACTAGATAGGGAATAGGGTGCCATTTTGGATGGAGCCTAAGACATCTTCTCAACATCACCACTTCAAAACGTTGCACATCTTTCTAATCACGTTTAGTCCGTCCTATCATTTTGGCAAACTCTTTCCTTTTCATTTTATAAATATATAAATTATGTATAGTTCACAAAAATTAACTGTGTAAGATATTATTTCTTATGTTTAACTATTGTCCACTATGAAACCACAACCTCTGTTCTCTACCAAGTGCTGCTTAAAAAGCATTTATTTACAGATTTTTTTATTTAGTTAACTCAAATATTGTAGATTTGTGGTAGTAAGTTTTTAATACGTGTTGAAAACAAACCTAGAATTGTATTAAAATTCACTTAGTATTTTTGTATTGTCTCATTTTGTACAAAATAAATATTAGCAAAGTTTTTGTTTCTGCTTAATGTACTTAGCTCTACTAGATGTGGTTTTAAATAAAAAGCCCATTATAAACACAACTATATGAAGTCTTGTCTTGACTGTATGGGTTTATGTTGATGGTCTGTAGAGCCAGTTCCATGTCTGAACTGGGTCTAATGAAAATAAGGTAACATTTGAAGTGTTGTTCATGACAACTCCGTAACAGTGTCTTAAGAGCGTCCATAAGTGTCATAACACAATTCAAAACGTGGCCAAAATGTTATAAAAGCTTATGTCAACTGCAACAACTTGAGAGTTATATTTGTCTATGTTTCTTTACATTAGCGTAGTAAGATATTGACAACACTTATGGATGTGTCATGAACAACACTTTAAAAGCGAATTGTTACCGAAAGTAGTATTCTACACACATCTATCTTGGCACAGGAGCTGGACTCGAGAAGAACCTCCCATTTTTAAAATAGTGTTTATACTTTTCTTGAAGGTAAAATGTGTTAGTACAGACACCAGCAACAGTTCCAGTCAACAACAAACACCACAGACACCATAGGAAATAGGACTGGAAGTACTGTAATTATAAGTATTTAGTTCATACGGGTGTAATTTACACACACATACACAGTGAACTCGAGAGGACTCAGAGGAGTTGATTTCACACTTTGGCAGAGCAGAGGAGCAAGTGTGTGTGTGTGCGTGCCTGGGTGTGTGTGTGAATGTGTGAGAGTGTATAGCGTTATGTTGTGTTACTGAGTGAGAAACAGGCAATGTAATTTTCTCTGCAGTAAAGTCTGTTTTCAGCTCAGGAGAGAGAAGTCTTTTAAGAACTGAACATAACTGAATAGATGTGGTGATGAAACCCGGGTTCTGAGAGGACAATGTGGTGTTAGAACACAGGTTTTGAGAGGACAGTGTTGCGTTAGAACCCAGGTTCTGAGAGGACAGTGTGGTGTTAGAACCCAGGTTCTGAGTGGACAGAGTGGTGTTAGAACCCGGGTTTTGAGAGGACAGTGTGGTGTTAGAACCCGGGTTTTGAAAAGGAAAGTGTGGAGTTAGAACCCAGGTTCTGAGAGGACAGTGTTGCATTAGAACCCAGGTTCTGAGAGGACAGTGTGGTGTTAGAACCCAGGTTCTGAGTGGACAGAGTGGTGTTAGAACCCGGGTTTTGAGAGGACAGTGTGGTGTTAGAACCCGGGTTTTTGAGAGGACAGTGTGGTGTTAGAACCCAGGTTCTGAGAGGACAGTGTTGCATTAGAACCCAGGTTCTGAGAGGACAGTGTGGTGTTAGAACCCAGGTTCTGAGTGGACAGAGTGGTGTTAGAACCCGGGTTTTGAGAGGACAGTGTGGTGTTAGAACCCAGGTTTTGAGAGGACAGTGTGGTGTTAGAATCCAGGTTCTGAGAGGACAGTGTTGTGTTAGAACCCAGGTTCTGAGAGGACAGTGTGGTGTTAGAATCCAGGTTTTGAGTGGACAATGTGGTGTTAGAACCCAGGTTCTGAGAGGACAGTGTGGTGTTAGAACCCAGGTTCTGAGAGGACAGTGTGGTGTTAGAACCCAGGTTCTGAGAGGGCAGTGTGGTGTTAGAACCCAGGTTCTGAGAGGACAGTGTGGTGTTAGAACCCAGGTTCTGAGTAGACAGTATATGGTGTTAGAATCCAGGTTCTGAGAGGACAGTGTGGGGACAGTGTGGTGTTAGAACCCAGGTTCTGGGTGGACAGTATATGGTGGTAGAATCCAGGTTCTGAGAGGACAGTGTGGGGACAGTGTGGTGTTAGAACCCAGGTTCTGAGTGGACAGTATATGGTGGTAGAATCCAGGTTCTGAGAGGACAGTGTGGGGACAGTGTGGTGTTAGAACCCAGGTTCTGAATGGACAGTGTGGTGTTAGAATCCAGGTTCTGAGTGGACAGTATATGGTGTTAGAATCCAGGTTATGAGAGGACAGTGTGGTGTTAGAATCCAGGTTCTGAGGGGACAGTGTGGTGTTAGAATCCAAGTTCTGAGTGGACAGTGTGTTGTTAGAGCCCAGGTTCTGAGTGGACAGTGTGGTGTTAGAACCCAGGTTCTGAGTGGACAGTGTGGTGTTAGAGCCCAGGTTCTGACAGGACAGTGTGGTGTTAGAGCCCAGGTTCTGACAGGACAGTGTGGTGTTAGAACCCAGATTCTGAGAGGACAGTGTGGTGTTGAAACCCAGGTTCTGAGAGGACAGTGTGGTGTTAGAGCCCAGGTTCTGACAGGACAGTGTGGTGTTAGAGCCCAGGTTCTGACAGGACAGTGTGGTGTTAGAACCCAGGTTCTGAGAGGACAGTGTGGTGTTGAAACCCAGGTTCTGAGAGGACAGTGTGGTGTTAGAATCCAGGTTTTGAGTGGACAATGTGGTGTTAGAACCCAGGTCCTGAGAGGACAGTGTGGTGTTAGAACCCAGGTTCTGAGTGGACAGAGTGGTGTTAGAACCCAGGTTTTGAGAGGACAGTGTGGTGTTAGAACCCAGGTTCTGAGAGGACAGTGTTGCGTTAGAACCCAGGTTCTGAGAGGACAGTGTGGTGTTAGAACCCAGGTTCTGAGTGGACAGAGTGGTGTTAGAACCCGGGTTTTGAGAGGACAGTGTGGTGTTAGAACCCAGGTTTTGAGAGGACAGTGTGGTGTTAGAATCCAGGTTCTGAGAGGACAGTGTGGTGTTAGAATCCAGGTTTTGAGTGGACAATGTGGTGTTAGAACCCAGGTTCTGAGAGGACAGTGTGGTGTTAGAACCCAGGTTCTGAGAGGACAGTGTGGTGTTAGAACCCAGGTTCTGAGAGGGCAGTGTGGTGTTAGAACCCAGGTTCTGAGAGGACAGTGTGGTGTTAGAACCCAGGTTCTGAGTAGACAGTATATGGTGTTAGAATCCAGGTTCTGAGAGGACAGTGTGGGGACAGTGTGGTGTTAGAACCCAGGTTCTGGGTGGACAGTATATGGTGGTAGAATCCAGGTTCTGAGAGGACAGTGTGGGGACAGTGTGGTGTTAGAACCCAGGTTTTGAGAGGACAGTGTGGTGTTAGAATCCAGGTTCTGAGTGGACAGAGTGGTGTTAGAACCCGGGTTTTGAGAGGACAGTGTGGTGTTAGAACCCAGGTTTTGAGAGGACAGTGTGGTGTTAGAATCCAGGTTCTGAGAGGACAGTGTGGTGTTAGAATCCAGGTTTTGAGTGGACAATGTGGTGTTAGAACCAAGGTTCTGAGAGGACAGTGTGGTGTTAGAACCCAGGTTCTGAGAGGACAGTGTGGTGTTAGAACCCAGGTTCTGAGAGGGCAGTGTGGTGTTAGAACCCAGGTTCTGAGAGGACAGTGTGGTGTTAGAACCCAGGTTCTGAGTAGACAGTATATGGTGTTAGAATCCAGGTTCTGAGAGGACAGTGTGGGGACAGTGTGGTGTTAGAACCCAGGTTCTGGGTGGACAGTATATGGTGGTAGAATCCAGGTTCTGAGAGGACAGTGTGGGGACAGTGTGGTGTTAGAACCCAGGTTCTGAGTGGACAGTATATGGTGGCAGAATCCAGGTTCTGAGAGGACAGTGTGGGGACAGTGTGGTGTTAGAACCCAGGTTCTGAATGGACAGTGTGGTGTTAGAATCCAGGTTCTGAGTGGACAGTATATGGTGTTAGAATCCAGGTTCTGAGAGGACAGTGTGGTGTTAGAATCCAGGTTCTGAGGGGACAGTGTGGTGTTAGAATCCAAGTTCTGAGTGGACAGTGTGTTGTTAGAGCCCAGGTTCTGAGAAGGCATTGTGGTTTTAGAACCGAGGTTCTGAGAGGACAGTGTGGTGTTAGAGCCCATGTTCTGACAGGACAGTGTGGTGTTAGAGCCCAGGTTCTGAGTGGACAGTGTGGTGTTAGAACCCAGGTTCTGAGTGGACAGTGTGGTGTTAGAGCCCAGGTTCTGACAGGACAGTGTGGTGTTAGAGCCCAGGTTCTGACAGGACAGTGTGGTGTTAGAACCCAGATTCTGAGAGGACAGTGTGGTGTTGAAACCCAGGTTCTGAGAGGACAGTGTGGTGTTAGAGCCCAGGTTCTGACAGGACAGTGTGGTGTTAGAGCCCAGGTTCTGACAGGACAGTGTGGTGTTAGAACCCAGATTCTGAGAGGACAGTGTGGTGTTGAAACCCAGGTTCTGAGAGGACAGTGTGGTGTTAGAATCCAGGTTTTGAGTGGACAATGTGGTGTTAGAACCCAGGTTCTGAGAGGACAGTGTGGTGTTAGAACCCAGGTTCTGACAGGACAGTGTGGTGTTAGAACCCAGGTTCTGAGAGGGCAGTGTGGTGTTAGAACCCAGGTTCTGAGAGGACAGTGTGGTGTTAGAAACCAGGTTCTGAGTGGACAGTATATGGTGTTAGAATCCAGGTTCTGAGAGGACAGTGTGGGGACAGTGTGGTGTTAGAACCCAGGATCTGAATGGACAGTGTGGTGTTAGAATCCAGGTTCTGAGTGGACAGTATATGGTGTCAGAATCCAGGTTCTGAGAGGACAGTGTGGTGTTAGAATCCAGGTTCTGAGGGGACAGTGTGGTGTTAGAATCCAAGTTCTGAGTGGACAGTGTGGTGTTCGAGCCCAGGTTCTGAGAAGGCATTGTGGTTTTAGAACCGAGGTTCTGAGAAGACAGTGTGGTGTTAGAGCCCATGTTCTGACAGGACAGTGTGGTGTTAGATCCCAGGTTCTGAGTGGACAGTGTGGTGTTAGAACCCATTTTCTGAGTGGACAGTGTGGTGTTAGAGCCCAGGTTCTGAAAGGACAGTGTGGTGTTGAAACCCAGGTTCTGAGAGGACAGTGTGGTGTTAGAGCCCAGGTTCTGACAGGACAGTGTGGTGTTAGAACCCAGATTCTGACAGGACAGTGTGGTGTTAGAACCCAGATTCTGAGAGGACAGTGTGGTGTTGAAACCCAGGTTCTGAGAGGACAGTGTGGTGTTAGAGCCCAGGTTCTGACAGGACAGTGTGGTGTTAGAACCCAGATTCTGAGAGGACAGTGTGGTGTTAGAACCCAGGTTCTGAGTGGACAGTGTGGTGTTAGAGCCCAGGTTCTGACAGGACAGTGTGGTGTTAGAACCCAGGTTCTGAGAGGACAGTGTGGTGTTAGAACCCAGGTTCTGAGTGCACAGAGTGGTGTTAGAACCCAGGTTCTGAGAGGACAGTGTGGTGTTAGAGCCCAGGTTCTGAGAGGACAGTGTGGTGTTAGAACCCAGGTTCTGAGTGGACAGTGTGGTGTTAGAGCCCAGGTTCTGAGAGGACAGTGTGGGGACAGTGTGGTGTTAGAACCCAGGTTCTGAGTGGACAGAGTGGTGTTAGAACCCAGGCTCTGAGAGGACAGTATGGTGTTAGAGCCCCGGTTCTGAGAGGACAGTGTGGTGTTAGAACCCAGGTTCTGAGAGGACAGAGTACCATAGCCTTCCACCACTCACCTGCATCCATCTGACATGTTTGTGTTTCAAACCAGAGAGAAGACATCACCAGTCTCAACACATCTACTCACTACAGGCAGATTCATGAGGAAATGTAGAGGGTATTAGAAGGTGCTAACATAGTTTTAGTAAATCCAATATGTGAAGGTGTTAGATTACAATGAAGACAGTTGAATGGTTTCCATGCTCTCATTCAATTCTCTGACAGACTAGATGCGTAGGTGGTGGATCAGCGATGAACAATAACATGAGGGAGTAGTGATAATCTGGTTTACCCAAGATTATGTTCCAAAAGCAGGATCTTTATGGGAAAATTAAATCTTCCATTAAATCTTCCAATATTGTACATGAAATAGAGTTCATGGTTTTTAAAAATTCCAATAATGCTTTTTGCTGTTGCATTAATCCAATAAGCACATTGAGAGTTAATTGAAATTATATTCTAGCATTTCTAATCAACAGTGGATATTTTCAGACATGAATCTGAGAAAATCCTGTTATCTGAAACAGACACAAAGAGGACTGACAGAGACAACACACACACTCAAGCAAGCACATACAGTACCAGTCAAAAGTTTGGACACACCTTCTCATTCAAGGGTTTTTCTTTATTTTTACTATTTTCTACATTGAAGAATAATAGTGAAGACATCAAAACTATGAAAGAAGCACAGAAAAAAATGTATGGTATGAAAAGTATGCATTCACTACTGTAAGTCGTTCTGGATAAGAGCGTCTGCTAAATGACTAAAATGTAAATGTAAATGTAAAGAACACATATGGAATCATGTAGTGACCAAAAAAGTGTTAAACAACTCAAAATATATTTTAGGTTTTAGATTCTTCAAAGTAGCCACCCTTCACCTTGATGACAGCTTTAGACACTCTTGGCATTCTCTCAACCAGATTCACCTGGAATGCTTTTCTAACAGTCTTGAAGGATTTCCCACATACAGTTGAAGTCAGGAGTTTGCATACACTTAGGTTGGAGTCATTAAAACAAATTTTTCAACCACTCCAAAAATGTCTTAACAAACTAGTTTTGGTAAGTTGGTTAGGACATCTACTTTGTTCAACTTTGTTAGTTGTTCCAACAATTGTTTACAGACAGATTATTTCACTTATAATTCACTGTATCACAATTCCAGTGGGTCAGAAGTTGACTGTGCCTTTAAACAGCTTGGAAAATTATGTCATGGCTTTAGAATCTTCTGATATGTCAATTAGCCTAATTTGAGTCAAACTCAGTGCCTCTTTGCTTGACATTATGGGAAATGGAAAAGAAATCAGACAAAAAAATTGAAGACCTCCACAAGTCTGGTTCATCCTTGGTAGCAATTTCCAAACGCCTGAAGGTACCACGTTCATCTGAACAAACAATAGACTCAGAAAAGGAAGTGATGGTGTAAGAGAGGCCAACTTGTGTGTGTGTTTTGTGTGTCTGTCTGATATCCCTAACACAAACACTTACATTAATGTCTCATCTTATAACCATAAAACAATAGTTACACAATGTCATAACAAAACACAGTACATACAGTATTCGATTATACTAGACCCACCAAAGCCCTAAAAAAACAATCATCCTACAATGGTCCATATTAAGTTTTTTTTTCAATCTGTAATGCTGAAGCAAATTCCGTCATAGAAATGTAACGGTAATTATAAAGCACCCACAAGCTACCGGTGGCTAAAAACACAATCGTTGCGGGACAAACGAGTGATGAATTTCCGGGCAAGAGCGTTCCATTTAAAATTAATTTCTTTCTCCCTCGCCCCTTGCCCTGCAAGTGTAAACTCGTCAGACGTCATGATACGTCATCAGAAGTGTCCACTTAATTTGAGGGCTGAGGGGAAAGGGTGCGTCTTTTATGTGTTTGGAATGCAGCCTATGGGTTTATGGGATATCTAGCAACTTGTAAACAATGACCAATTCCTATAAGTGAGTAATATAATAATATTATGTTAAAAAAGAATACACATTGGCTGTTAAGCCAGTTATACATTATGACTGTTGCCTCCCGTTTTAGTTTATTGTGATGGTAATGACGTTTGTTTTAGATGATAATTATTAGGTGGAGGTCGCTAGCTAGCTAGCTAGCTAGCTGCTTTGTATGATAGCTTGACTTGCTAGAACGTTTTAGAAACAACTTGAGGAAAAAGTAACTAAATGAAACATGTTTTATTATCAACTGAAACAATATGTTTCTCCTGTCTTGAATGAAAACGTCATATTTTGCAATCTCCCAAAATAAATGTGATCTCTGACGAGAGACTCTCCTCCACCTTGTCTTGCATTGTGAAACCCTGTGCTTTCTGTCCAGTAGCAGATCAAGATTACATAAAGATTATTTACGGCGTAATGAAATATGTCACGATGTAAACAGGGCAAAGGCCTAGATTCAATCAGATATGACACCCACATAAATTATGTTTTGACAGTGTTGGAGGTGTTAAAGGTGCAATATGCAGAAATCGCTCCAACATTTAATAGTTGCAATTTTTTTAATAGTTTGCCTAATTTCAGTTTATGTGACAAAACAAGCAAGTATAGTGAAGAGAATCATTGTACCATCTAAACTGCTGTGAAATATCTTTTCAATAACCAAAAACGGATTTTCAGCTGTTTGAAGCAGGTGTACAAAACCAAACGTAAAAGACGCAAAACCGAAACTTAAGAAGAAATAGTGCACACAGATCTGCCGCTTCTTAGACTTGCTTTCAATGAGAATGACAGATCCATAACTCACATGTCAATTTAGTCAGGTCAACCAAAAAGTGACATATTGCAGCTTTAAGCACTTTTCAGACAGTACCCCACTTGTCCCTCTAGTCAAAATGGCTAATGCCTTGCACAAGAGGGTGACAAAATTGCTATAACACCATAATCATGCATAAAATGTATTTACATCGAAAAATCGATTAGGAAACAATGATTTTTATTATTAAACGTGACTGTAAACTGATAGTGCTAGCCAGCCAGCTAGCTAGCTATAGCTAGAGTGGGCAAGTTAGATGGTTCTGTTGTTGGACGCACGTGCTGACGTATCACCGCACAGCCTACGTTTTCTGCTGTGATCAACACCAACGGCACCGCTTGAAAAATAGAGCAGAATCCTAAGCTGTGTTCGAATACCCATTCTAACATACTGTATACTACATACTTAATGAGTATATACTACATACTATTTGTTCATTTTAGTATACCATAAACGAACGGTTTCATTTCATTTGAGTGTACTAGCGCTTCGCCTGTCTGACAGAAGTTGATGCTGTTGTTATGCAACTTCTTGCTAGCTTGTTAGCATAACAAATGACTTGCTAGACATCTTATGACTTCATTAACAATGTCCATTGGCAACGCACAATGACTATACCACTTAGCTAAGCTAAGAATGACGTAAATAATCAAGTCAATACACATTGGCTAGTTAGTTAGATAGCATATATAGTTTATATACTGGTTCGATGTATTAGTAGTTAACTAACGTTAGGTAGCTAGCTAACATACCGGTACATACAAGCAACTGCTGTAATGATATGCTATGCGTTTCATAAGGCTAGCGTAGCTAACAAATTGTCAGCCAACATAAAGTGTAATGTAACTTATTTGAAAAGTCATTACTTTATTACATTGCTTAACATTTTCTTAACATTTGTCATCATTTGTTAAAGCAATGAATTTGTATCCACTCTCATCGGACTTCGACTGCATATTTTTCGGCATTTTCTTCAAATCTGAAAATGCTGTGAAGCCACGCCCATTTTCTGAAGAATTCCATTATTGGCCCTAAAAGCACGGAAATAGTGTCCACTGCTTGTATACTTCGTGTTTTTGCGAATGTAGTACGACATCCGGGAACTTTTGGCATACTAACTATATCCATATTATGACCAATAAGCATTCTACATACTCAATTTACCCTCAAAGTATAGACTACTGATCGCTGTCCATGGTCCTGAAATTGTGACGTCTACGCGGCTGCCTATAGACAGGGTATCAGATTACGTGGTGCTATTTGGTTGGGATTTTCTCATGTTTCACGAAGCTATAGGCCTACGGTAACGCCGTGCTGCCATTTAGAATCCTGGCAGACGGCAATAATGTATTTACTTCAGTAATTTCAGTAATTTAGTAATTTCTAGTAATTACTTCAGTAACCCTACCTTAGCCTTACCTCTCTCGCATCTTGGATATAAAGTTTGTGCTGCGTAAAACCAGTCTATAAATTCAAATAATACATCAGTCCACCGTCAAAACAACAGTTTTCTAGGGATTGTTTCATTATACAGACAATGTAATCTAGCCTACTGGCCTATCTATAGCTACGTATATGACTGTAGAGTCCCATATTCTCCTAGGGAGAGATTTTACACGGGACATTCCATGGCGACAGCCCAGCTGGAGAATGGGACTGAGGTTCAGAGATTCCACTGGGTTAGTTAATTGTTTAATCTCACTGTTTATGAGCTCATTATCAGGCTGTCATATGAGCTGCATTCCTCAGGAGTATGTGGTGTGAATGTCTGGGAGTCTGGGGGAGCAGTGTTGGGTGTGTGTGGTGGGACTGAGTGGCTTTCACTCCTGTGTGTTCCTCTAGTGAGTTCATTAGGATATTGCACATATTGTACATGCGAAGGCCCTTATCTTCTACCTAGCAGGGCTCCGAGGACTAGTAATAAAGCTAACTATAAGCATGCAGTCATCCAGGAGCCAGTCCTCTTAGTTTTCCATGTGGACAGGCTGTTATTATTACTTCTATTGCAGACATGAACATGTTTCACGCAGAACCTGGAATATATTTGTGTTTCCTGGACACAGATGAATCTAGGCATGGACTAAGAAGCACTTTCAATAGAGGGATAGTGTTGCATGGTGTTGGTGTAGTGCAGGGGTTCACAAAGTGGGGTACTGTATATACAGTATATATTTCTATTTTCAATGTAATTTCATGAATATTGCTAGCAACAACAGATTTTGGATAAGGGAAAGGCAGAAAAAGTTTAGAGGGTGCAATACAATACAATTTAACGGCTGCCTCGCTTCTAGTCCTTAGGAAACTTTGCAGTATTTCGTTTTTTTTATGTATTATTATTATTTCTTACATTGTTAGCCCAGAAAATCTATTATTACATACAATCGGGAAGAACTATTGGATAGCAGAGTGACGTCAACTTACCAGCACTACGACCAGGAATACGACTTTCCCGAAGTGGATCCTTTGTCCGTACCACCCAGGGCATTTGAACTGATTCCAGAGGCTGACCCAAAACAATGACGCCGGAGAAGAGGTAGATGGAGCGGTCTTCTGGTCAGACTTCGGAGGCACGCACACCACCCACCGCTTCCGAGTGTATTACTTGCTAATGTCCAGTCTCGAGATAACAAGGTAGATGAAATTAGGGCAAGGGTTGCTTTCCAGAGAGACATCAGGGATTGTAACATACTCTGTTTCACGGAAACATGGCTCTCTCGGATATGCTGTCGGAGTACAGCCACCTGCATTCTTTGTGCATCACCTGACCTAGAATTCCTCACATTCAAATGCCGACTGTATTTTCTCCCAAGGGAATTCTCCTCGGTTATTGTCATAGCCTGTATATCCCCCCTCAAGCCGATACCACGACGGCCCTCAAGGAACTTCACTGGACTTTATGCAAACTGGAAACCATGTATCCTGAGGCTGCATTTATTTTAGCTGGGGAGTTTAACAAAGCAAATTTGAGAACAAGGCTACCTAAATTCTATCACTATAATGACTGTAGCACTCGCGCTGGTAAAACACTAGATCACTGCTACTCTAACTTCCGAGATGCATACAAGGCCCTCCCCCGCCTTCCTTTTGGCAAATCTGACCATGACTCCATTTTACTCCTCCCTTCCTATAGGCAGAAACTCAAAGAAGATGTACCTGTGCTAAGGACTATTCAACGCTGGTCTGACTAATCGGAATCCACACTTTAAGATTGTTTTGATCACGCGGACTGGGACATGTTCCGGGTAGCCTCAGAGAGTAATATTGATGTATACGCTGATTTGGTGAGTGAGTTTATAAGGAAGTGTATAGATGTTGTACCTACTGTGACTATTAAAACATACCCTAACCAGAAACCGTGGATACTGTAGATGCCGGAATTCGCTCAAAACTGAAAGCGCGAACCACTGCATTTAACCATGGAGAGGTGACTGGGAATATGTCCGAATACAAACGGCGTAGTTATTCCCTCCGCAAGGCAATCAAACAAGCGAAATGTCAGTATAGAGACAAAGTGGAGTCGCAACTCAATGGCTCAGACACGAGATGTATGTGGCAGGGGCTAGAGACAATCACGGATGACAAAAGGAAAACCAGCCATGTCACGGACAGTGCCACCGACACGGCCTGCTACCAAGCACTGTGGGCTCTCCTTCTCCGTGGCCGACGTGAGTAAGACATTTAAACATGTTAACCCTCGCAAGGCTGCTGGCCCAGACGGCATCCCCAGAGCATGCTCAGACCAGCTGGCTGGTACGTTTACGGATATATTCAATTTCTCCCTATCCCAGTCTGCTGTGCCCATATGCTTCAAGATGGCCACCGTTGTTCCTGTACCCAATAAGTCAAAGGTAACTGAACTAAATGACTATTGCCCTGTAGTACTCACTTCTGTCATCTTGAAGTGCTTTGAGGGGCTAGTCAAGGATCATATCACCTCCACCCACTTCAATTTGCATACCGCCCCAACAGGTCCACAGATGACATAATCACCATCACACTGCACTATCCCATCTGGACAAGAGAAATACATTTACATTTTACAGACACTCTTCTCCAGAGCAACTTACAGTAGAATGCATCCATTTTTGTTATATTTTTACATACTGGCCCCCTGTGGGAATCAAACCCACAACCCTGGCATTGCAAGCACCATGCTCTACCAACTGAGCTACAGTGGGACTACAGAATACTTATGTAAGAATGCTGTTCGTTGACTATAGTTCAGCATTCAACACCATAGTACCTTCCAAGTTCATCATTAAGCTTGAGGCCCTGGATTTCAACCCCGCCCTGTGCAATTGGGTCCTGGACTTCCTGATGGGCCACCCCCAGGTGGTGAGGGTAGGAAACAACATCTCCACTTCACTGATCCTCAACACTGGGGGTCCACAAGGGTGCGTGCTCAGCCTCCTCCTGTACTCCCTGTTCACCCATGACTGCGTGGCCATGCACGCCTCCAACTCAATCAACAAGTTTGCAGACGAAACAACAGTAGTAGGCTTGATTACCAACAACAACTAGACAGCCTACAGGGAGGAGGTGAGGGCACTCGGAGAGTGGTGTCAGGAAAATGACCTCTCACTCAACATCAACAAAACAAATGAGCAGCACCTCTTCTACAGCGCCTCTTCTACAGCTCCTCTTCAACCTCAGGAGGCTAAAGAAATGTGGCTTGTCACCTAAAACCCTGACAAACTTTTACAGATGCACAATTGAGAGCATCCTGTCGGGCTGTATCACCGCCTGGTACAGCAATTGCACCGCCATCAACCGCAATGCTCTTCAGAGGGTGGTGCGGTCTGCACAACGCATCACCAGGGGCAAACTACCTGCCCTCCAGGACACCTACAGCACCAGATGTCACAGGAAGGCCAAAAAGATCATCAAGGACAACAACCACCGGAGCCACTGCCTGTTCACCCCACTACCATCCAGAAGGCAAGTTCAGTACAGGTGCATCAAAGCTGGGACCGAGAGACTGAAAAACTGAAAAACTGCTTCAATCTCAAGGCCATCAGACTGTTAAACAGCTATCACTAACACAGAGAGGCTGCTGCCTACATACATACTTGTAATCATTTGGCCACTTTAATAAATGGAACACTAGTCACTTTAATAATGCCACTTTAAGAATGTTTACACATCTTGCATTACTCATCTCATATGTTATAGTGTGTTTTATACCATCTATTGCATCTTGCCTATGCCGCTCTGTCATTGCTCATCCATATATTTACATTTATATATAATCTTATTCTATTCCTTTACTTAGATTTGTGTGTATTAGGTAGTTGTTGGGGAACTGTTATATTACATGTTAGATATTGCTGCACTGTCGGAACTAGAAGCACAAGCATTTCGCTATACTCGCAATAACATCTGCTAACCATGTGTATGTGACCAATAAAATTTGATTTGATTTGATTACAATATTATCACATTTAAATGTATTTATAAAGCCCTTCTTACATCTGCTGATATCTCAAAGTGCTGTACAGAAACCCAGCCTAAAACCCCAAACAGCAAGCAATGCAGGTGTAGAAGCACGGTGGCTAGGAAAAACTCCCTAGAAAGGCCAGAACCTAGGAAGTAACCTAGAGAGGAACCAGGCTATGAGGGGTGGCCAGTCCTCTTCTGGCTGTGCCGGGTGGAGATTATAACAGAACATGGCCAAGATGTTCAAATGTTCATAGATGACCAACAGGGTCAAATAATAATAATCACAGTGGTTGTCGAGGGTGCAACAGGTCAGCACCTCAGGAGTAAATGTCAGTTGGCTTTTCATAGCCGATCATTCAGAGTATCTCTACTGCTCCTGCTGTCTCTAGAGAGTTGAAAACAGCAGGTCTTTGACAGGTAGCACGTCCGGTGAACAGGTCAGGGTTCCATAGCCGCAGGCAGAACAGTTGAAACTGGAGCAGCAGCACGGCCAGGTGGACTGGGGACAGCAAAGAGTCATCAGGCGAGGTAGTCCTGAGGCATGGTCCTAGGGCTCAGGTCCTCCGAGAGAAAGAAAGATTTAGAGAGAGCATACTTAAATTCACACAGGACACCGGATAAGACAGGAGAAATACTCCAGATATAACAGACTGACCCCAGCCCCCTGACACATAAACTACTGCAGCATAAATACTGGAGGCTGAGACATTATTCAACCACAATTTATGTTCTTAACCCTCAGTGGGCAACATAGTCCTGGGAGGCTCACAGGGAGAATGGCATCCACAGTACTCCATCATTGATCAATTTCTTTAACTCAATTCTTGTATTGCCCAAAAATGTTGATTTGAACATAATGCACTGTAATTTAAGCTTTAAAACAGCTAACTTTTCTCTCTGATGAATCACAAACTATCATGAAGTTCTGATGAATAACTTTTCTCTCTTTCCATCACATACCACCAGGTCCCCCTCCGCCTTCCCTCTCCTCCTCCCCCTTCCCTTCCCTCTCCACTCCCCCCCATCCTCCCTAATTATGTCAGTTTTCATATCTCTGCAGCTGGCTATACGTGTGTGTGTGTGTAAGAATACACATGTAGCTATATATTGGTCCTTCAGTTCAATTGTTTTCTTGGCTTTGATTTCTGAAATTGTAATGGAAAAGAAATTGGAGACAGCTTAGAAACAACCTCTAATGTAGCAAGCTTAAACTGCTCTAGAACTCTAGGAAAGTTAAGATACTCCCAATGGGACGTGGGCACGCGCACAAGTACACACGTACACACGCACACACTGCACCAATCTTTCTTTGGCTCTGTGTAAGGATAAAGTATGTGAGGTGTGCTAGAAGGTGAGCGATCATTTATCGGAAGCACAAGCTGCTCTCCGACCTCTCTCTCGCCTGTTCACTCACTTTTTCCCACACTTTTTCTCCAGAATCCAGTCTCTCAGTGTGGGACTGCAAGGCCTGCATGGTAGGATCCAGTTGGATCCTGGGGAACTGAGCAGAGGCGATTTTGTTGAGTTCACCAACACCTTATGCATTTCTCACCTTTTTTCTTTCTCTCTGTTCATCCTTGTCATCTCCCTCTCTTTACCCCTGAACATAAGGCTAGGGTCAGCCCTAAACGAACCCTAAACTAACCCTAACCCTAGCTACATGTCCACACCCTGGCTCAACCTTAACACTAGCCATAACCCTAAACCTAAACCACATACCTCTGGGGGAGAGAGGTGGGAGGAATGGGATGTGGAGATGGAGAGAGGGACGGAAGGGGTAAAGGGGGAGATTATTTTTGTTTTGATGCAGACTATTTGAGTGGTAATCTCTTCCTCAGAGTGGTGAGGGGGAGAGGGGTACAGTAGGTGAGAGGTGAGGGGTAGCAGGCATGTTGGGGCCTAGGTACCCTATATGTGTAGTTATCACCCTACACTCAGCCCCACCCCTGAAACAATAGTGGACAATTCCATAGTCCCACCCCTGAAGGGACAGATGATTTATAGACAATCACCTTCCTGTCCTCCTAGAAAGTACACAGAGAAGATGATGAGAGGGAGGTTGGGTGAGGGAGGTTGGAGATGAGAGGAGGAGGTGTGGAGGTAATATTACACTCCACATGGACTCCATCCATCACCAAGAGCTGGGGTAGCTAGTGAGAAAGAGAGAGAGAGAGAGAGAGAGAGAGAGAGAGAGAGAGAGAGAGAGAGAGAGTTGGAGCGAAAGAGAGGGAGAGAGAGAGAGAGAGAGAGAGAGAGTTGGAGCGAAAGAGAGGGAGAGAGAGAGAGAGAGAGAGGTGGAGCGAAAGAGAGGGAGAGAGTAATATCCGTTGAAGTGCAATCTGAGCGTTTCATTAAGAAACTGACATTCCACGATGACCTCATCAGCTTTAGCCTCCAAGACCCTCTGATATGAAGTGTGTGAGAGAGAGAGAGAAATGGGGGAATTTTGAACCAAGAAAACCCGTTCAGTGGGATCAGTCAGGAAAAGGGGACTACTGTATGTGAATCAGACCCCTCAGACACACACATGCATGCTTGCAAGCACACGCATACATTCTCTCTCTCACACACACACACACACACACACACACACACACACACACACACACACACACACACACACACACACACACACACACACACACACACACACACACACACACACACACACACACACAAAGACGGAAAGAGAGAGCGAATGAGAGAGAGAGGGTGATTTTGCACATTTAAGGGGTTGTGATGTGTAAACAGAGTGTGTGGGTGTGAGGGACGTGGGAGGAGATGGAGGGATCATAATAAAGGAGAAGAAGGGATGGAGGATTGTCATAAAGTAGTGTTCATCTCATCCTGCGGGGGAGTTGATCTAATCAGATACTTCCTCTGTAGTCTCCTAATCCTTAATCTAGACACAAACACACACCACGACGGCCAGAGAGATTAGGGGGTTTGGGGGAGGGAGGGAGGGAGGGAGAGATGGGCAACTGGTGGCCCGTTGTGTCAAATATTATGGATGTGGGGGAACATTTAAGGGAGATTCTGGAGCGTCGCCTGAGACGGCGTTTTCCACCACCATCAACAAAACACTAGATTATGGTGTTCTGGCTCGTGGTGTTCAGAGTTCGTACTGTTAGGTGACCTAAACTGGGATATGCTTAACACACAAATTATCAAGGAACCTACCAGGTACAACCCTAAATCCGTAACCATGGGCACCCTCCTAGATATCATCTTGACCTATTTGCGCTCTAAATACACCTCTGCTGTTTTCAACCAGGATCTCAGCGATCACTGCCTCATTGCCGGCATCCGTAATGGGTCTGCGGTCAAACGACCACCCCTCATCACTGTCAAACGCTCCCTAAAACACTTCTGCGAGCAGGCCTTTCTAATCGACCTGGCCCGGGTATCCGGGAAGGATATTGACCTCATCCCGTCAGTAGAGGATGCCTGGTTGCTCTTTATAAGTGCATTCCTCACCATCTTAAATAAGCATGCCCCATTCAAAAAATGTAGGACTAAGAACAGATAAAGCCCTTGGTTCCCCCCAGACTTGACTGCCCTTGACCAGCACAAAAACATCCTGTGGCGTTCTGCATTAGCATCGAATAGCCCCCGTGATATGTAACTTTTCAGGGAAGTCAGGAACCAATATACAAAGTCAGTTAGGAAAGCTAAGGCTAGCTTTTTCAAACAGAAATTTGCATCCTTTAGCACTAATTCCAAAAAGTTTTGGGACACTGTATAGTCCATGGAGAAAAAGAGCACCTCCTCCCAGCTGCCCGATAATCGATCATTTCAATAAGCATTTTTCTACAGCTGGCCATGCTTTCCACCTGGCTACTCCTACCCCGGCCAACAGCTCTGCACCCCCTGCAGCAACTTGCCCAAGCACCGCCCGCTTCTCCTTCACCCAAATCCAGACAGCTGATGTTCTGAAAGAGCTGCAAAATCTGGACCCCTACAAATCAGCTGGGCTAGACAATCTGGACCCTCTCTTTCTAAAATTATCCGCCAAAAATTGTTGCAGCCTCTATTACTAGCCTGTTCAACCTCTCTTTCATATCATCTGAGATCCCCAAAGATTGGAAAGCTGCCGCAGTCATCCCCCTCTTCAAAGGGGGAGACACTCTAGACCCAAACTGTTATAGACCTATATCCATCCTGCCCTGCCTTTCTAAAATCTTTGAAAGACAAGTTAACAAACAGATCACCAACCACTTCGAATCCCACCGTACCTTCTCCACTATGCAATCAGGTTTCCGAGCTAGTTATGGGTGCACCTCAGCCACGCTCAAGGTCCTAAACAATATCATAACCGCCATCGATAAAAGACAGTACTGTGCAGCCGTCTTCATTGACCTGGCCAAGGCTTTCAACTCTGTCAATCACCGCATTCTTATCGGCAGACTCAATAGCTTTGGTTTCTCAAATGACTGCCTCGCCTGGTTCACCAACTACTTCTCAGATAGAGTTCAGTGTGTCAAATCGGAGGGCCTGTTGTCCGGACCTCTGGCAGTCTCTATGGGGGTGCCACAGGGTCCAGTTCTCGGGCCAACTCTTTTCAATGTATATATCAATGATGTCGCTCTTGCTGCTGGTGATTCTCTGATCCACCTCTACGTAGACGACACCATTCTGTATACATCTGGCCCTTCTTTGGACACTGTGTTAACAAACTTCCAAACGAGCTTCAATGCCATACAACACTCCTTCCGTGGCCTCAAAGCTGCTTTTAAATGCTAGTAAACCTAAATGCATGCTCTTCAAACGATTGTTGCCTGCACCCGCCCGCCTGACTAGCATCACTACTCTGGACGGTTCTGAATATGTGGACAACTACAAATACCTAGGTGTCTGGTTAGACTGTAAACTCTCCTTCCAGACTCACATGAAGCATCTCCAATTCAAAATTAAATTTAGAATCGTCTTCCTATTTCACAACAAAGCTTCCGTCACTCATGCTGCCAAACATACCCCCGTACAACTGACTATCCTACCGATCCTTGACTTCGGCGATGCCATTTACAAAATAGCCTCAAAATAGCCTTTACTCAGCAAACTGGATGTGGGGTGGCAGGGTAGCCTCGTGGTTAGCGCATTGGACTAGTAACTGAAAGGTTGCAAGATCTAATCCCCGAGCTGACAAGGTAAAAATCTGTAATTTTACCCCTGAACAAGGCAGTTAACCCACTGTTCCTAGGCTGTCATTGAAAATAATAATTTGTTCTTAACTGACTTGCCTCATTAAATAAAGGTAAAAAGAAAATATAGTCTATCACAGTGCCATCTGTTTTGTCACCAAAGCCCCATATACCACCCACCACTGCGACCTGTATGCTCTCGTTGGCTGGCCCTCACTACATATTCATTGCCAAACCCACTGGCTCCAAGTCACCTATATGTCTTTGCTAGGTAAAGCCCCGCCTAATCTCAGCTCACTGGTCACCATAGCAACACCCACGCGCTCCCGCAGGTATATTTCACTGGTCATCCCCAAATCCAACACATCCTTTGGGTGCCTTTCCTTCCAGTTTTCTGTTGCCAATGACTGGAACGAATTGCAAAAATCACTGAAGCTAGAGTCTTATATCTCCCTCTCTAACTTTAAGCATCAGTTGCCAGAGCAGCTTACTGATCACTGTACCTTCACACAGCCAATCTGTAAATAGCACACCCAACTACTTCATCCCCATATTGTTATTTATCCTCTTGCTCTTTTGCACCCCAGTATCTCTACTTGGACATCATCTTCTGCACATCTATCACTCCAGTGTTAATGCTAAATTGAAATTATTTCGCCCCATGGCCAATTTATTGCCTTTACCTCCCTACTCTTCTACAAAATCTACTTCTAGATTTTTTTCTTTTGTGTTATTGACTGTACGTTTGTTTGTGTGTAACTGTGTTGTTGTTTCTGTCGCACTGCTTTGCTTTATCTTGGCCAGGTCGCAGTTGTAAATGAGAACTTGTTCTCAACTGACCTACCTGGTTAAATAAAGGTGAAGTCATTTTTTTTAAATGCCCTATTAAGACACAGCGTACTACACACTGTGGCGGCTGAGCGTGAGGCAGTGGTGAAGGCTGTCCCTCTCTTTTCCTGTTTGGTTCTTCCTGCTTCCTGTGTTCTAGGAAATCCCACTTGACTGTTTTACATTTTACAGGTTTATATTTATAATGAAATATGTCTCTAATATAAATCCATGTAATAATGGATGTTTGTCCTTAAAATCAACAGACACACAGACACACACTTGCAGTCATTATTCATAAAGTGTTATGTGGGAGGATATGAATGCTAGTCTGACTGCCTAGATGTATTTCTGGGTGCATCATTCACCGGACTCTGGGTCCAACACACTAATTCACTGTTTCCCAAACCTCTCCTGGTATTATTATTTTTTTTACATTTTATTTATTTTTTTAGCAGATGCTCTTATCCAAAGCGACTTACAGTAGTGAATGCATACATTTCATACATTTTTTTTGTCTGTATTGGTCCCCCGTGGGAATCAAACCCACAACCCTGGCGTTGCAAACACCATGCTTTACCAACTGAGCCACACGGGACCACGGTGCAGTGTAGTGTCAGTGAAGGGCTGGCACAAAAATGTGGGCATCTGTTGGTGAGATTGTTGTAATAGTAATATAATAGAATTATAATTATTATATATTGATTAAAGATTATGTCATTGTTGGGTTTGATTACTGATTACGGAATTCTTGGGTTTGATTACTGATAACTGCATTGTTGGTTTTGATTATTGATAACTGCATTGTTGGGTTTGATTATTGATTACTGCATTGTTGGGTTTGATTATTTATGGCTGCATTGTTGGGTTTGATTACTGATTGGGTTTAGAGCTTGCAAGAAAGGCATTTCACTGTACTTGTGCACGTGACATTAAAACTTGAAACTTTTAAGAGGGAGTCTCTAGACTAGCTGGGGTTGGGAGTGAGAGCGGGGACACACACATCCACACAAATCCACATGCTGTAAACATTTAAACACAACCACACATTTTGCAGTCATTACCAGTGAGGGGACATCAGTGTGTGTATCTGCCAGGACTGTGATTCCCACAAACATCCCAACAAACCAAACCCTGGCTGGAGCTCCTCAGAACCATTCACAGCCCTGAAGACCACTGACTCGGGCTGGGCTTCTTCCAAACACACAACTCAACAACAACAAGTCCATTTGGCTGGCTTAAAGAGACCGCGTTCAATCATAGTTCTATAAGCTCACGCACACACACACACACTCACGCACATACACACACACACTCACGCACATACACACACACACACACACAGTGAAATGCTGGAGCCATTATAATAAATGCGGAAGTAATTTATATTACCTTTAATGTTGCAATTTGTGACACAGAACAATTTCTCAGAGAGAGAGAGAGAGAGAGAGAGAGAGAGAGAGATCTCCCATTAAAGGGATACTGTGAGATTTCGAGATTTAGGTCATTTTCGTACTTACACAAAGTTAGATGAACTCATGGATACCATTTTATGTCTCTGCATTTTTATGTCTTTGGGTAAGTAGAAAAAGTATCTACATCTCAAAATTGTGCAGTATCCCTTTAAGGAATAGGACCATGGTGTGTGAATGAATGAATGAAGTTGCTGAAAGTTGTTCCCAAGAACTGATACAAGGGCAGATGTTATTTCATCCCTTCCAATAACCTAATAACGAATAACATTATGATTGGGGTTTGAGTAATCTGATTTGAGATCTGTGTTGATCGCAGCTCTGAGGTTGGGAGTTGTGACTTTCACTGGTTCAAACCCAAAGAGTTGTCAGAGACACCCTCTAGCGGCTGGTATAAAAACGACACTTTCATCTGTTATGTTCACTGAGACATTCAAGAAACGCCACTGTCTGTCCTTCTAGCCATGTCCTGTTGTATTCCTATGGAGGTAAATAGTCTCTGTAGGTGAATATAAAGCTTGTTTACTGATATGGAGGATGTGCATTGGTGTTCTGGTATAGGTTCCGGCAGATGAGCACCGAGTGCGTTTGTCTAAACGTTCCATTAGGGGTTATGCGAAACAAACATCTCAGCACCTCTATCTAAGAGCTGCACTTACTGCTGCTACTGCAGGTCAACCTGGTGGTACACACATGCACACACGTACCAAGTACACAACACATTACAGAGGGGACACCAAGTCGCTCCCAGCAGATTACCACACTCACCCACCCTCCATGACTGTTTCACTCTTAGTGCTAGTGATGGACCATGGGAATCTACAGCCATGGACAATAGAGTGATATACAGGCTTCTATAAACAATAGGTTCGCATACACGTTAAATATAGCAGGCTAGGAAGTAGGAGGAGAGGAAGTAAGGTGACAAATAAAACCCAGAGTCCCATGTCTTGGCTCAGAGAGCAGAGAGTTGTGCCAGCTGACTGGAGGGCGACATCCTCTTCCTCGCTCTGTGTGTATATGCATATGTGGGTCTATAGAAAGAGAAGTGACTGGCGACATCCTCTTTTTTCCCCTTCCTCGATAGCGGACAGCTTCTGTCTCTTGATGTTGTTTTATTCCTGTAAATGTCTGTATAATGTCTCTGGGGTCTGTTCAGTGTCCATCCTACATACTGAGCTCTGGAAAGATGCCTCAAGATATTCCATGTCATAAGTAGAGAGAGATACTAGGATTCTCTCTCTCTCTCTCTCTCTCTCTCTCTCTCTCTCTCTCAGAGAGCTGCTGGACCATCCAGAGACTGGACCATCTATTCACCATTGCTGCCTATCCTATCATTCAAGACTCCGGAGCTGAGGGCCTTTCGCACAGCCAGCAAAAAGGCTCTGTGTGTGATGGCTGTTATAGTGGCTCAGAAATACCATCTGCATTAGCTGAGGGCAACAAGGTGTGCTTTTAATGGTGGAATCATTGGGCCAATAAAGGTATTTTTTTAAATCAAGATGCACCCATGCACACGTGCACAAACACACAGACACAAACATGGTTCTCAGCTATGTGGGCTAAAGCAAGAGGGTCTGGTTCAGGGGATGATTGGATGGCTTTTAAACATCTTTGTAATCTGGGTGTGGCTACCTTAAAATCTACTTCGGATAATTTAAATAATCCCTCCAAATTTTGGCAAGTAGTGAAAAGTTTGGAGTGCAAAAAAGATACACAGCTTCTCAAACAATTGTTGGTAGACACAAAGATTGTACCTGAGAGAACCTGAAAGCCTTAAATCAGCATTTTTTTTTAGATGCAGGCAGTTTATTTGAATTTACCTGACACCTCTGTGAACTCCTTCGCCAGGATCTCCTTTTCATCCTTCTCTGTTTCAGAAGTGCGTAAAGCCCTGAAAGAAATTGATAGAAAGAAATCCCTTGGCCCTGATGGTCTAGACCCCCGCCTCCTACACCTAGCTGCAGACATCATTGCTCCCCCTTAACATGTATTTTTAACCTCACGCTTGACGTTATGGAAATCTGCTTTTGTACTGCCTCTCCTGAAAGGTGGAGATCTTTCGCTACTTGACAACTATCGACCCATATCAAAATTGTCTGTACTGTCAAGGTACTGGAGTCCTTAGTTAGTAGGTAGCTGAAGGCCTACTTCCAAGAAAACAACATCTTAAATGGAATGCAACCAGGTTTAAGGTTTGGCCGCAGCACTGTTTCAGCAACATTGAAGGTTTTAAATGACATCCACTGTGCTCTTGACAAGAAGTTACATGATGTGTCTGTCTTTATTCATTTCTCAAGCATTTGACACTGTTGTGGGATTACTGGTCATGCTCTACATGGGTTTATAAATTACTTATGAAATCGTACACAATGTGTAATGGCGGATGGTTGTAAATCTGAGTCCACAGAGTTGTGCTGGGGTGTTCCGCAAGGTTCTATTTTGGGCCCACTGTTGTTAATTTTGTATATCAACAATATTGAATATTGAAACATTGAATGTTAATAGTTATGCAGATGATACTGATACTGTTCTTTATTCAAGTGGTAGTAGATTATCTTTAGCTTTTGAAAATGCCCAAAGAGCATTTAACATCATAAAACGGAATCTGTATGATTTGAAGCTGGTTCTGAATTCTGGAAAAACAAAATGCATGGTATTTTCAAAAGCCAGGCATGTTACTAATCATGTCATTGCTACATTGGATGGACATACTATAGAGCAAGTCAAAGTGTAAAAATATTTGAGAGTGTGGGTGGATGACAAGCTGAGCTTCACTGTTCATGTGGAGAACTTGATAAGGGAGCTCAAGCTGAGAAGAGGTTTTTATTACCGGCATAAGGCTTGTTTTCCTCTGGAGGCCAGGAAGGAGCTGGTACGATGTACATTGCTGGCAGCTTTAGATTTTAGTGATGTTATATACAGTGCCTTGCAAAAGTATTCAACCCCTTGGCATTTTTCCTATTTTGTTCCTATTTTGTTACAACCTGTAATTCAAATTGATTTTTATTTGGATTTCATGTAATGGACATACACAAAATAGTCCAAATTGGTGAAGTGAAATAAAAAAAAACACTTGTTTCAAAAAATTATACAAAATAAGAACGGAAAAGTGATGCGTGCATATGTATTCACCCCCTTTGCTATGAAGCCCCTAAATAAGATCTGGTGCAACCAATTACCTTCAGAAGTCACATAATTAGTTAAATAAAGTCCACCTGTGTGCAATCTAAGTGTCACATGATCTGTCACATGATCTCAGTATATATACAACAGTTCTGAAAGGCCACAGAGTCCGCAACACCGCTAAGCAAGGGGCACCACCAAGCAAGCAGAACTATGAAGACCAAGGAGCTCTCCAAACAGGTCAGGGACAAAGTTGTGGAGAAGTACAGATTAGGGTTGGGTTATAAAAAAATATCTGAAACTTTGAACATCCCACGGAGCACCATTAAATCCATTATTAAAAAATGGAAAGAATATGGTACCACAACTAAGCTGCCAAGAGAGGGCTGCCCACCAAAACTCACAGACCAGGCAAGGAGGGCATTAATCTGAGAGGCATCAAAGAGATCAAAGATAACCCTGAAGGAGCTGCAAAGCTCCACAGCAGAGATTGGAGTATCTCTCCATAGGACCACTTTAAGCCGTACACTTCACAGAGCTGGGCTTTACGGAAGAATGGACAGAAAAAAGCCATTGCTTAAAGAAAAAAATAAGAAAACATGTTTGGTGTTTGCCAAAAGGCATGTGGGACTCCCTAAACATATGAAAGAAGGTACTCTGGTCAGGTGAGACAAAAATTGAGCTTTTTGGCCATCAAGGAAAATGCTATGTCTGGTGCAAACCCAACACCTCTCATCACCCCGAGAATACCATCCCCACAGTGAAGCATGGTGTTGGCAGCATCATGCTGTGGGGATGTTTTTCATCGGTAGGGACTGGGAAACTGGTCAGAGTTGGAGGAATGATGGATGGCGCTAAATACAGGGAAATTCATGAGGGATACCTGTTTCTTGTCTTCCAGAGATTTGAGACTGGCACGGAGGTTCACCTTCAAGCAAGACAATGACCCTAAGCATACTGCTAAAGCAACACTCGAGTGGTTTCAGGGGAAATACAGTGGTGGAAAAAAGTATTTGATCCCCTGCTGATTTTGTACGTTTGCCCACTGATAAAGAAAGGATCAGTCTATAATTTTAATGGTAGGTTTATTTGAACAGTGAGAGACAGAATAACAACAAAAATATCCCGGAAAACGCATGTCAAAAATGTTATAAATTGATTTGCATTTTAATGAGGGAAGTAAGTATTTGACCCCCTCTCAATCAGAAAGATTTCTGGCTCCCAGGTGTCTTTTATACAGGTAACGAGCTGAGATTAGGAGCACACTCTTAAAGGGAGTGCTCCTAACCGCAGCTTGTTACCTGTAAAAAAAGACACCTGTCCACAGAAGCAATCAATCAATCAGATTCCAAACTCTCCACCATGGCCAAGACCAAAGAGCTCTCCAAGGATGTCAGGGACAAGATTGTAGACCTACACAAGGCTGGAATGGGCTACAAGACCATCGCCAAGCAGCTTGGTGAGAAGGTGACAACATTTGGTGCGATTATTCGCAAATGGAAGAAACACAAATGAACTGTCAATATCCCTCGGCCTGGGGCTCCATGCAAGATCTCACCTCGTAGAGTTGCAATGATCATGAGAACGGTGAGGAATCAGCCCAGAACTACACGGGAGGATCTTGTCAATGATCTCAAGGCAGCTGGGACCATAGTCACCAAGAAAACAATTGGTAACACACTACGCCGTGAAGGACTGAAATCCTGCAGTGCCCGCAAGGTCCCCCTGCTCAAGAATACTTATACATGCCCTTCTGAAGTTTGCCAATGAACATCTGAATGACTCAGAGGACAACTGGTGAAAGTGTTGTGGCCAGATGAGACCAAAATGGAGCTCTTTGACATCAACTCAACTCGCCGTGTTTGGAGGAGGAGTAATGCTGCCTATGACCCGAAGAACACCATCCCCACCGTCAAACATGGAGGTGGAAACATTATGTTTTGGGTGTGTTTTTCTGCTAAGGGGACAGGACAACTTCACCGCATCAAAGGGACGATGGACGGGGCCATGTATCGTCAAATCTTGGGTGAGAACCTCCTTCCCTCAGCCAGGGCATTGAAAATGGGTCGTGGATGGGTATTCCAGCATGACAATGACCCAAAACACACAGCGAAGGCAACAAAGGAGTGGCTCAAGAAGAAGCACATTAAATTCCTGGAGTGGCCTAGCCAGTCTCCAGACCTTAATCCCATAGAAAATCTGTGGAGGGAACTGAAGGTTCGAGTTGCCAAACGTCAGCCTCGAAACCTTGATGATTTGGAGAAGATCTGCAAAGAGGAGTGGGACAAAATCCCTCCTGAGATGTGTGCAAACCTGGTGGCCAACTACAAGAAATGTCTGACCTCTGTGATTGCCAACAAGGGTTTTGCCACCAAGTACTAAGTCATGTTTTTCAGAGGGGTCAAATACTTATTTCCCTCATTAAAATGCAAATCATTTTATAACATTTTTGACATGTGTTTTTCTGGATTTTTTGTTGTTATTCTGTCTCTCACTGTTCAAATAACCCTACTATTAAAATGATAGACTGACCATTTCTTTGTAAGTGGGCAAACGAACAAAATCAGCAGGGGATCAAATACTTTTTTCCCCCACTGTATTTAAATATCTTGGAATGCCCTAGTCAAAGCCCAGACCTCAATCCAACTGAGAATCTGTGGTATGACTTAGAGATTGCTGTACACCAGCGGAACCCATCCAACTTGAAGAAGCTGGAGAAGTTTTGCCTTGAAGAATGGGCAAAAATCCCAGTGGCTAGATGTGCCAAGCTTATAGAGACATACCCCAAGAGACTTGTAGCTGTAATTGCTGCTAAAGGTGGCTCTACAAAATACTGACTTTGGGGGGGGTGAATGGTTATGCACGTTCATGTTTTCTGTTTTTTTTTTGTCTTATTTCTGGTTTGTTTCACAAAAAAAAAATTCAAAGTGGTAGGCATGTTGTGTAAATCAAATGATACAAACCCCCCAAAAATCGATATTAATTCCAAGTTGTAAGGCAATAAAATAGGAAAAATGCCAAGGGGGTGAATACTTTCGCAAGCCACTGTATATGCAGGCCTCAACCAGTACCCTGAGAGCACTTGATTCAGTATATCAGGTTCATTACCAATCAAAAACGTTGTTTGCTGGTCATCATTGACCTTTTGTAGGCTTATACACTGGTATACACTGATTTATAAGGCCATACTGGGTAAAAGGCCTCTTTATCTTTGTTCTTTTTAAATCAGGTCAGTAAATAATATAAATGATGGTCCCATTCTCTTTTGTTTTTAACAGTACCAAGATTTCGAACAGGTCATGGTAGAAATAGTTTTAGTTACTCAGCTCCGTGGTCCTGGAATTCTCTCTTGAACATTTAAAAATTTGATGATCTAGTCACGATGGTGGAGTTTAAACACTTGGTCGATGTAAATATCATAGAAGAGTGTAATTGTCTTTAGGACAGCTGTTTTTTAGTCTTTACGTAATATGTAATTGTTGTACTGTATGTGTGTCTACAGTTTTGTTCAATGTTGTGTCAGTGTATGTAAGTTGTTTTGTCTGAAACTTTGTTCCCCCTGCTGCTGTTGGACCAGGTTTCTCTTGAAAAAGAGATTTGATCTCAATGAGAAAAACCTGTATAAATAAAGAAAAAAAGAGTGGTGTTCCCAGAACCCGGCCTGGTGACTCAGTCATTCATTGAAATTTACTGATATCGCTCTCAGTTCAGTCATTGTTCTACACGATTCCTCTACAACCAAAGAAAATTTAATCATCCCTCCTTGCGTTTCTCAGCAACACAATGTTCTTCACAGACGCTCACAGCTCTCTTTCTCTCTTTTAGCCGTTCCCCTACCTGAAATGTATGTTAAATACATGGTGGAAATACAGTATTATACAATATTAGTATTTTTTTTTTGGAAACAGGTTTAACAAGGTACACCTGTTAATTGAAATTGCATTCCAGGTGACTACCTCATGAAGCTGGTTGAGAGAATGCCAAGTGTGTGTTAAGCCGTTATCAAGGCAAAGGGTGGCTACCTTGAAGAATCTCAAATATAAAATATATTTTGATTTGTTTAACACTTTTTTGGGTTACTACATGATTCCATATGTGTTATTTCATAGTTTTGATGTCTTCACAATTATTCTACAATGTAGAAAATAGTAAAAATAAAGAAAAACCCTTGAATGAGTAAGTGTGTCCAAACTTTTGACTAGTACTGTATGTCTCTTTGATCAGGGTGTCTCTTTGAAGAGGGTTTCCCTGAAGTGAGGACTCCCCATGGGTGATGGGTCAGGTGCAGAGGGAGACAGGGGGAGAGATGGGTACATGTCATGGAGTCTGCATAAACAGAAGTGATGATGGCTTGATGGCTGGCTGTCATAACAATACCTCAGGCTCTGGTTACTGACTACAGATGAGAGCGAGAAAGTGAGAACGAGAGAGAGAGACCATACACACACGTAGAGATAGATGGGTTACTGAAGACACAGAGATAAACCTCTGCCTTTGATGGCCCAGTATAACAGATCTACCTCTCTCATATTAATTTAACATGAATATAACGGCTAAACTAAGCTATTAGTTATAAGTATTGGTAGTTTATTAGTTCTAAGTATTGCTAGATTATTAGTTCTAAGTATTGCTGAGAAAGCAGTGCATGTTCTGGCCTAGTGTTGATCAGTGGGTTGTAACCTGGTTAGGTCGTTCGCAGCATTACTAACAGTACCAACACTGCCACACACACACACACACACACACACACACACACACACACACACACACACACACACACACACACACACACACACACACACACACACACACACACACACACACACACACACACACAATTGTTTCACTATCCTTGTGTGGACCAAACAATTGATTCCTTTTCAAAATCCTATTTTCCCTAACCCTTAACCAAACCCTAACCTTAACTCCAAACCCCTAACTGTAACCCTAAACCTAACATTAACTTCATTGGGGTAGGGGGCAGTATTTTGACGTCTGGATGAAAAGCGTGCCCGTAGTAAACTGCCTGCTTCTCAGGCCCAGAAGGTATGATATGCTTTGGATAGAAAACACTCTGAAGTTTCTAAAACTGTTTGAATGATGTCTGTGAGTATAACAGAACTCATATGGCAGGCAAAAATATGAGGAAAAAATCCAACCAGGAAGTGTGGAAATCTGAGGTTTGTAGTTTTTCAAGTGATTCCCTATCCAGTATACCGTGTCAATGGGGTCATTTTGCGTTGTTTCATGCTTCTACTGTGAATGGGGAGAGAATAAGAGCCATTGGAATCAGATGACTGAGAAAATAACATGAGCTCAATCGCGTGCACTCACGTGAGAGTTAGCTGTGTTCCTTTTCCTTTCTGAAGACAAAGGAATCGTCCGGTTGGAATATTATGGAAGATTTATGATAAAAACATCCTAAAGATTGATTCTATACATCGTTTGACATGTTTCTACGAACTGTAATATAACTTTTTGGACTTTTCGTCTGAACTCACTGCGCGAGCACAGTGGATTTGGATTACTCGACTGAACGTGCGAACAAAATGGAGGTATTTGGACATAAAGATGAACTTTATCGAACAAAACAAACATTTATTCTGGAACTGGGAAATCCTGGGAGTGCATTCCGATGAAGATCATCAAAGGTAAGTGAATATTTATAATGTCATTTTTGTAATTTCTGTTGACTCCAAAATGACGGGTATCTGTATGGCTTGTTTGATATCTGAGCGCTGTACTCAGATTATTGCAAAATTTGCTTTCGCCGTAAAGCTTTTTTGAAATCTGACACAGCGGTTGCATTAAGGAGAAGTGTATCTATAATTCTTTGAATAACAGTTGAATATTTTATCAACGTTATGATGAGTATTTCTGTAAATTGATGTGCTCATTCACCGGACGTTTTGAGAGGCAAAACATTTCTGAACATTACACGCCAATGTAAAATGGGGTTTTTGGATAAAAATTTGAACTTTATCGAGCAAAACATACATGTATTGTGTAACATGAAGTCCTATGAGTGCCATCTGATGAAGATCATTAAAGGTTAGTGATTCATTTTAGCTCTATTTCTGTTTTTTGTGACGCCTCTCCTTGCTTGGAAAATGGCTGTGTGGTTTTTCTTGTCTAGGCGCTGTCCTAACATAATCTATTGTTATGCTTTCGCCGTAAAGCCTTTTTGAAAACGGACAATGTGATTGGATTAACGAGAAGTGTATCTTTAAAATGGGATATAATAGTTGTATGTTTGAGAAATGTGAATTATGAGATTTTTGTTGTTTTGAATTTGGCGCTCTGCTATTTCACTGGCTGTTGAATAGTGTGTCCCGCAGGTGTGACGCTAGCGTCCCACATACCCCAGAGAGGTTAACTCCTAACTCTAATTCTAACCCTAACCCTAAACCTAACCCCTAAGCCTAAAATAGCCTTTTTCCTTGTGGGGACCGATGAAATGTCTCCACCTGTCCGAATGTTCCTTCTTTTACTATCCTTTTGAGGACTTCTGGTCCCTACAAGAACAGTAAAACTAAAAACACACACAGACCCCAAGTGTGACTCTGACTGATGATGAAGTCTGTTGGTATTAACATCTGTGAGTTAAACGTCTTTACTGCAGCATGACACAGTCCACAAGTATTCATGACGCTATTAGTATAATTACTCCTAATGCCATCTGCAATGTGCACAACTGAGTGTGTGTACATGACTGTTATGAGTGTGGCTGGGGAGTTTAATGTACTGTATGTTGACGAATAAGGTTGAACTATACTATCCCTGGGTTGAAACTACTGTTAAAAAGGAAGGCCATTTGGTTCCAGAGGGATGATAGGAGGATTAACTTCTCTTTAATGTTCTGCCGCGTTTCTTCTCCGGCCTACAAGCTAGAGGTAGTTGTAATCAACTGTAAAACACACCCAATGTACCGTAGCCCAGTTTGGTCCACAGAGACCTGTCTGTGTGTACATGTTTTACTATACTTGTGAGTAGCATAACTCTTCACAAGAATAGTAAACCAGCTAACATTTTGCCGGTCCTCACTAGTAAAAAGGCTATTTAAGGCTTAGGGTTAAGGTTAGATTTAGGGTTAGGGTTTGAATTAGGGTTAGAGTTGGGGTTAGAGGTTAGGAGTTAGGTTTAGGGTTAGGATAAGGGGTTACGTTTAGGGTAAAGGTTAGGGTTATGGGTTAAGGAAAATAGGATTTTGAATGGGAATCAATTGTTGGTCCACAAAAAGTCCTCACAAGTATAGTAAGACATAGATGTGTGTTTGTGTGTGTGTGTGTGTCTGTGTGTCCGCTCCCTCTCTCCCAACCTCTGTGCCTCTATTTTTCTCCTTGTCGCTATGTCCCTTTTAATGTGCTGAGAGCAAAACCATAAGTACCCTATAAGTTAATGGCCCATATGTTCCAGATTTCATCAACCAATTCATATTTGATCATTTATCGTTACAAGTGATTGATTTGACAGATTCATGGTTGGTTTTCTGTTTGAGGGTGGGACCATTGGATGGGTGTGTCAGTTCAATATAACCAATATAATCGAACCAGGTCAAGAGAATCATACACACTAACACAACAGCCATACACACATGCTGTAAACAAACACATCACAACAACTTTTAAGGACAGAACAATGAACCTCGTCCGCCCACTTCCACCTTTTCTCCCCGTCTTCCCCTGCCCTGTACTGTGCCTCTGTTTCTACATTCTGTAAAGATTGTCTCCACATGTTCCTGAGGAGAAACCAGAAAACACACACACACACTCAGTCAGGGTGCAGACGTCAGTCCTTTGTCAGTCCGGTATTACCTAATACCAGCCGACATTAAGTGTTTGAACCGAGACTGGGAGTCCTTTATAACGTTACTGTAGGCCTATCGAGAGTTTGACCAACTGAAGCGAGACACGACGTTTTGTTGCCACTTTTCTTTATTCATTTCATTACATCTCCATCCGTCCATCCATTCTCTCCCCTCCACCCAAACTCAGTTATCACTCTCTCATGAGAGAACTCTAAACCTGGTTCTCATTTTCCAATGTTGACTTTCTCTCTCATTTTCCCTGTTTTTCAACTGTTTCAAACTAATTGCAAACGTTTGTTTCTCATTGTTCCCATACATCTAGTTTACAGAGAGGAAAACAGTCCTGTGACAGGCTAGAGTTACAGGAAGAGTGGAAAGAGAGGATGCCAAGTCAGTTGCACAACTGAATGCATTCAACCGAAATGTGTCTTCCGCATTTAACCCAACCCCTCTGAATCAGAGAGGTGCGGGGGCTGCCTTAATCAACGTCCACGTCATTGGCGCTCAAGGGCAGAACGGCAGATTTTCACACCTTGCCGTCTCAGGGATTCAAACTGGCAACCTTTCGGTTACTGGTCCAACACTCTTAACCGATAGGCTACCTGGAGAGGGGAGGAGAGGTGTAGATAGGAGGAGAGGAGTGGACTGTAGGGTTAGAGAAAGGGGATACAGGCGACAGCAACATCTGGAACACCGATGGATTTTATGTCTTGTACCAATTACACCATCTTACAGAGAGACGAGAGGGGAGGAGGGGAAGGATGAGGGCAGGTTGTTAACTAACTAACCATAACGCCTGGCTGAGTGGTTCCATCCTCTCTGAGGAGTTTCCAGTAGATGAGAGAAACATGGCTAAAATAGTGAGTATCAGTAGATCAGAGTAAGTTGAGGCAAAAGACACCCAAAAAACACCAATATGACAGGGCTTCAGATGCTGGTTCAGTTTTGATATGGGGATGGTTAAGTCAAAGATACTACAGCACTGACAGTCACAGAGGCCTACTTACCATTCACCCCTATCAGCCCAGAGCGCACAGAGAGAGAATACACTAAAGATCAGGAAGTAATATTGTTTCTCAAACCACCGATGTCAGAAGCACCGTCAGAGAGAGGAGTATGTGCGTAAGTCCACTGTCAGAGGCGTCATTGTTTCTCCTCCACTCATCTGACTCACAAGTCGGTTCAACAGCAGATGATGGATGACGACTCCGGGAGATAAAGTTAGTAATTCCAGACAAAGAGTTGATCAGTCCTACATGTCCATATGTTTTACTCCCTGGCTTTACTGTGGAGCTGTTCACACACACAAGCTCCTGCAGTGTGTATACTGCTGGCCCGATTCTGGTTTCAGTTAACTTTCTGACACAAAATTAATCCAACTGATCCCCCTTCCTGCCAAGAGAGTTCAAATGCACACGCACACACACACACCCACATGCGCACGCACACACACACCCACATGCGCACGCACACACACACACACACACACATACGCACACATGTCTTACTATAATTTTGATGACTTTCTGGGGTCCAACAATTGATTCCCATTCAAAATCCTATTTTCCTTAACCCCTAACCCTAAACCTATTTTCCCTATCCCTAACCCTAAACCTTACACTAACCCTAATCTTAACCCTAAACCTAACTCGTAACCTTAACCCTAAACCTAACTCCTAACCTTAACCTTAAACCTAACTCCTAACCGTAAACCTTACACTAACCCTAATCTTAACCCTAAACCTAACTCGTAACCTTAACCCTAAACCTAACTCCTAACCTTAAACCTAACTCCTAACCTTAACCCTAAACCTAACTCCTAACCGTAACCCCTAATTAGAACTCTAACTCCTAACCCTAAAATAGCCATTTTACAAGTGAGGACCGGCAAAATGTCCTCACTTTTCTGAATTTTAGTTGCTTTTGTATTATTGTGAAGACTTCTGGTACTCACAAGTATAGTTTGGAAGCAGAAGAAATGCACACCTGGTTAGGTGAGGTGCTGGCTAACGGAGTAGAACACTTTTAAAAAGAAAAGGAGAGCTGTACACTCTAGGAGCTCAGATGCAATCATTTAATACCAATGTTTCGACAGCCAAGCTGTCTTCATCAGGTATAGTAAAACGTGTACACGCACACACACACACACACACACACACACACACAGCGGTAATAGCAGGGATACAGCTCATGATCCTTACAGAGCCCCCATGTAATCAGGCCCCCCAGGCAGTGAGGCTTCTGGGAAGGAAGAGGACCAACGCAGAGCTGCTGGTCTCCACCAGAGAGAAGCTGAATGAATCAATGTGTGTGAGTTTGTGCGTGGGCATGTGCGTGCTGCATTTGTGTGTGTTTGTGTGTGTCAAATCAAATTGTATTTGTCACATGCTTTGTAAACAACAGGTGTAGAATAACAGTGAAATACTTACATATGAGTCCTTTCCAACAATGCAGAGTTAAGATAAATAAAAACAATTAAAGAAAACATTTAAATAGTGACAAGAAATAAATAAACAGTAAATAACAATAACAAAGTACAAATAACATGGCCCAATACAGGGAGTACCAGTACAGAGTGAATGTGCAGGGGTACGAGGTAATTGAGGTAGATATGTACACATAGGTAGGGGGTAAAGTGACAAGGCAACAGGATAGATAAGACAGTAGGAGCAGCTTATGTGGTGAATGTGTATGTGTGTGGCGTCGGTATGCACGTGTGCGCGTGCTGTGTGTGTGGGCATATGTAGTGCGTGTGTGCGTGTATGTATGTGTTGGGATGTCAATGTATGTGTGAGTGTGTGTGGGTTGAGTCCAGTGTGTGTGCATAGATTCAATGCAAGAGAGTTAGTGCAAAAAAGGGTCAATGCAGGTAGTCCTGGTAGCCATTTGATTAGCTATTTAGCGGTCTTGTTAAGCAGTCTTATGGCTTGGGGGTAGAAGCTGTTCAGGGTCCTGTTGGTTCCAGACTTGGTGCATCAGTAATGCTTGCCGTGCACATGCTTGTGTATGCTTGTGTGTGTACTTGTGCATATGAGAGATTGAGAGACCAAGAAGAGCGAAGAGAGAGCGTGTGTGTGTGTGTGTGTGCGTTCGCGTGTGCGTGTGCGTGTGCGTGTGTGTGTGTGTGTGTGTGTGTGTGTGTGTGTGTGTGTGTGTGTGTGTGTGTGTGTGTGTGTGTGTGCCCTGGGGTATAACTTTTTCTGAGTCAGCGAGTGGTGGAAATTACCTCCTGGATCCAGCTGAGGTTATAGGAGACATGTGTCTATATGCACTACATGCTGTAATGTTGTCATAAAAACGACTTACAACTCAACACTACATCTAATGGCAGTGTTAAGACACACTGAAACCATACCACTACCCCACAAATACTCTCAATTCAATTAAATGAAACTAGTATAACATTTAGTACTCTCCCTTTCCATACTCCGTAAGGTTATGAAGAGTGCTTTCCCAGAGTTCTTCAAGAATGTGTGAATCGGATCTGAAATAAATATGTGCGTGCGTACACAAGCACATGCACACACACACACACACACACACACACACACACACACACACACACACACACACACACACACACACACACAGCTGTCAGGGAAGCTGTGATATCTAGAAGCAGCAGAGCTCTCTCTCTCAGGCCAGTTTGAAACACTTACTGGAAGTAGTCACAGTAACGGTGTGATGCATCTGGTCAGACATGAAACCTGTACTTCTGATCAGGAATAATAACATGAGTTGACCTGTAGTGAGGTACAGAATCTTGACTGTGTCTGAAATGGAAAAAATGAAACCCTATTCCCTTAAAGAGCGTTTAGGTCAGTGTTTCCTTGGCAACAATCAGCAGGTGGATCAGATTTCAGACCAGGAGTGCCTGGTGGTAAGTAGAGAGGGTGTGAAGGCTGGCAGATATAGACTGGCCTGGGAAGTGTGTGTGCGTTTGTGTGTGTCCGTGCATGCGTGTATGTGTATATGTGTTTGTGTGTGTGTGTCAAATTAAATCAAATTTTATTTGTCACATGCGCCGAATACAACAGGTGTAGACCTTCCAGTGAAATGCTTACACAGTGTGCATGCATTTCTGAGTGTATGCGGTGTGCGTAAGCAGGGAGCTGGCATAGCCCTCGTTATCAGTTATATATAGCAGGTTTATTTGAGCATCAAAGAGGAGCAGTGTCAGTGAGATGAGACCTGCGCCAAGCAGCTTCTGACGTCTTCCTCAACAGTCCAGAACCCACAACATACTAACCCTGGGGATCAGCAACGGACTACACATAGTTACTTACACAGAGACCAAGAGACAGAGACCAAGAGAGAGACAGAGAAAGACAGAGCACGCGCGAGAAAGAGAAGTTCCTGTTGATTGACGGGTAGCAGGAGTGTAGGGGGTAGGAGGTCTGTCTGGAACAGCTGAAATGGTGGCGTCAGTCAGGACAGGAGGCACCAGGACAGAATTGTGTGTATGTGCAAGCCTGTGTGTGTGTGTGTGTATATATGTGTGTCTGGCGTCTGTTGTCTCATTGGTTAAACCTGAGAGCAGTAGCGTCTACAGGACACATTACTTCCTGATTTAAACCTCATAAATTCACAGGGCAGCTTACAACATTACAACCAGCCAACAGAGCAGCAGGACTGAAACAAGCTATACTACCCTGTCTATTCCTAAACACTATCCTCTTCAGCACCTGATATTTCAAGTAATTGCGATAAGGTCAATGTAATTTAAGCACACACTTGTACATAGTGCCTACAGAAAGTATTCATACCCATTGACTTACTACACATTTTGTTGTGTTAAAGCCTGAATTCAAAATATATTAAATACACACAATACGCCATAATGAGAAAGTGAAAACATGTTTTCAGAATTCCTTTGCACATTTATTGAAAATCATATACAGAAATAAGTATTCACACCCCTGAGTCAATACTTTGTAGAATCACCTTTGGCAATGATTACAGCTGAGAGTATTTCTGGGTAAGTCTCTAAGAGCTTTCCACATCTGGATTGTGCAACATTTGCCTATTATTCTTTTCAAAATTCTTCAAGCTCTGTCAAATTGGTTGTTGGTCATTACTAAACAACCATTTTCAAGTCTTGCCATAGATTTTCAAAGATATTTAAGTCAAAACTGTAACTCGGACACTCAAGAACATTCACTGTTGTAACGTGTACGCTAATAATCAGGAAGCAAGTACAGGGAGTGAATTTAATAAATAAACGAACATGGAACAAAACAAGAAACACGAGTAGTGTGCAGACATGAAACATATTATAAGAAACAATAACGCCTGAGGAAAGAACCAAAGGGAGTGACAGATATAGGGGAGGTAATCAGGAAGGGGATGGAGTCCAGGTGAGTCTCATGTGGCGCAGGTGCACGTAGTGATGGTGACAGGTGTGTGTAATAATGAGAAAACTGGAGACAACAAGCGCCCGAGAGCGGGAGTAGACGTGACAACTCTCTTCTTGGTAAGCAACTCCAGTGTAGATTTGGCCTTGTGTTTTAGGTTATTGTCCTGCTGAAATGTGAATTCATCTCCCAGTGTCTGGTGGAAAGAAGACTGAACCAGGTTTTCCTCTAGGATTTTGCATGTGCTTAACTCCATTCCGTTTATTTTTTATCCTGAAAAGCTCCCCAGTCCTTAATATTTACAAGCATACCTATAACATGATGCAGCCACTACTATGCTTGAAAATATATGGAGAGTGGTACTCAGTAATGTGTTGTATTGGATTTCCCCTAAACATAACACTTTGTATCCAGGACAAAAAGTGAATTGCTTTGCCACAGTTTTTGCAGCATTATTTTAGTGCCTCGTTGCAAACAGAATGCATGTTTTGGAATATTTGTATTCTGTACAGGCTTCCTTCTTTTCACTCTGTCAATTAGGTTAGTTTTGTGGAGTAGGTACAATGTTGTTGATCCATCCTCAGTGTTCTCCTATCACAGCTGTTAAACTCTGTAACTGTTTTAAAGTCCTTGAGCGGTTTCCTTCCACTCTGGCTACTGAGTTAGGAAGGACGCCTGCACCTTTGTAGCGACTGGGGTGTATTGATACACCATCCAAAGTGTAATTAATAACTTATCCATGTTCAAAGGGATATTTAATGTATTTTTTTTTTTTACCCATTTACCAATAAGTGCCCTTCTTTGCGAGGCATTGGAAAACCTCCCTGGTCTTTATGGTTGAATCCGTGTTGGAAATCTACTGCTCGACTGAGGGATTTTACAGATAATTATATGTGTGGGATACAGAGATGAGGTAGTCATTCCAAAATCATGTTAAACACTATTATTGCACACCGAGGGAGTCCATTCAACTTATTATGTAACTTGTTAAGCATATTTTTACTCCTGAACTTATTTAGGCTTGCCATAACAATGGGGTTGAATACTTATTGACTCAATACATTTCAGCTTTTAATTTTTTATGAATTAGTAAAACTTTTGAAAAACACAACTCCACTTTAAAGTTATTGTCAGAAGGTGAGTGTAGCTGGTGCATGAAGTCAGGCGCAGGAGAGCAGAAATGAGTGAGCAACGTACTTTACTCATAAATCAAGGCACAAGGTAACAAATACACTTGACCAAATACAAACGGTAAATATTACGCACGGGTGAAAACAGCACCCGTCAAAAAACCAGCCATCATGAACCGACATGAACTTAAAAACAATCACGCACAAAAAACATGGGGGAAACAGAGGGTTAAATACATGAACATGTAATTCGGGAATGAAAACCAGGTGTGTAGAAAACAAAGACAAAACCAATGGAAAATGAAAGGTGGATCAGCGATGGCTAGAAGACCGGTGACGTCGACCGCCGAACGCCACCCGAACAAGGAGAGGGACCGACTTCGGCGGAAGTCGTGACAGTTATAGGGTATTGTGCATAGGCCAGTGACAAAAAAAAATCTGATTGTAATCTATTTTAAATTCAGGCTGTAAGACAACAATATGTGGAAAAAGTCAAGGGGTAGGAATACTTTCTGAAGGCACTATACATACTCACGTACGCACGCATACACACTCAAACACAGCAAGACCACTCAAGCACCCACAGGGAGTTCCAATATGAATGTTTGTTTGGCTTGATCCTCTGTAGTTGTGATTAAATCTCTGTAATTACTTGGTGCTTATTTCAGTGAAATGGTCTGTATTTCCCAACGAGCAGCTTTGTGTAGACAGACGTAGTTATACTGTAATATGTGGAGTGGATCATTATACTGGTTAGGATACATCCATCATTACTAGCAGGTCTGAGACATTTGGCAACAGCTGAAATGTGAGCATTCAATTAAACAATCTGAACTGAAATAGTGTCATTATCTTGAAGACCTCTCTTGTTCTACGTTGTGTTTTTTTTTCATTTGAGAAAGTCCCAATAAGAAGTCAATTATCTGCAAACAGTATTTCTCAAGACGAACACAATGTAGTGTAGAACCCTCATCTGGGTTACAACATCTATTGTTTGCGTATTTGTGTGCGCGCGTGGGTTTGTGATTCCAGACACATGTTTCTGAGATAGAGTCACTCCTTTAGGTGGAAAGAGTTTACCCTGTGTGTCACCTGTGTGACCTAACCAGCATCATGCAGACTGACAGCGCGTCTCCTTCCCCGGTTGAAGTAAATGTAGAAAGAAGAGGTGTGATGAAACTAACGCTCTCTCCTCTGACACACACAAACATAGACACGCACACACACGCACAAGCACACACAAACTTACACACGTATTCACCAATTCCCTGGAGTATAGGATGGAAAACACAATTTAACTTGGCCAGGTTTCAGACAAAACAAGGAAGTTCCTGAAGGTTCTCTGTGTGTGTGTGTGTCTGTGTGTGTCTGTGTGTGTGTGTCTGTGTGTCTGTGTGTGTCTGAGTGTGTGTTTGTATTCTTTTTTCCTGAATGTTTTGAGGAACGCAGCTCCCAGAAGATGTTTTTTGAAACGTTAACATCTGAAATGTCCTCCAATCTCATCCTCCCCATCCAAGACACACACACATACCCCCCCCCCCCTCCCTCCCTCCCTCCCCAGGATGGGATGCTGTCACCCAGTTGAGGCAACAGAGATTGTGTTAGTGTCAGGTAGTGAGAGGAGAAAGGTAATTATTAAAGGAATGACTGACCAGCTCGCAGCAGACAGTGAAATCCAAGAGGGGAGGAGGGAGGACAGATTTAATGTTGTTGACTGACACCTTCTGTAAAGGGATCCTCTACTCTCATTGTTTATCTGACTCGAAAGAGGGGAGGCAATTTTGGGAATGAAGGAGAGAAAGTGCGAGATGGAGGGTAAAGGGGGAGGGAGATGGACAGGGCAACAGGGGAGAGGAGTTCAGTAGATGGAGAGGGGGTAGAGAGCGAGAGGGAGAGGGAGAGAGAGAGAGGGGAAGGAGACTTGCCAGACAGACCCCAACACTAACAGGAAGCTGCTCTACTGCTGGGCTCCTGAAGTTCCCATGGCGATCAGAGCATGACTTCTTTAACTTTCACCCTTGACCCCAAAGCCGGATCATAACCTATATGGACCCTCAATGCTCTGAGTGTGTGAAGAATGTCTATCAGTCTGGAAACCCAGCAAGTATCAACAAACACACCACGTCATATAGTGGATATGAAGAGTTAATTGATGTGGAATAAAACACACTGCATGGGAATGGTGTTAAATCTTTATTAGATTGTGAAATAGAGTTGAAGCTATGGTATGGTATTTCATGTTGATGTTTGCTGTTGAAAGCCAAGGTTATGTGCTTTCTTATTGACTAAAACAATGCATTTTCTCTGGGAGAGACACATATACAGTTGAAGTCGGAAGTTTACATAAACCTTAGCCAAATACATTTAAACTCCTGACATTTAATCCTAGTAAAGATTCCCTGTCTTGGGTCAGTTAGGATCGCCACTTTATTTTAAGAATGTGAAATGTCAGAATAATAGTAGAGAGAATGATTTATTTCAGCTTTTACTTCTTTCATCACATTCCCAGTGGGTCAGAAGTTTACATACACTCAATTAGTATTTGGTAGCATTGCCTTTAAATTGTTTAACATGGGTCAAACGTTTTGGGTAGCCTTCCACAAGCTTCCCACAATAAGTTGGGTGAATTTTGGCCCATTCCTCCTGACAGAGCTGGTGTAACTGTTTGTAGGCCTCCTTGCTCGCACACACTTTTTCAGTTCTGACCACAAATTTTCTATAGGATTGAGGTCAGGGCTTTGTGATGGCCAATCCAATACCTTGACTTTGTTGTCCTTAAGCCATTTTGCCACAACTTTGGAAGTATGCTTTGGGTCATTGTCCATTTGGAAGACCCATTTGTGACCAAGCTTTAACTTCCTGACTGATGTCTTGAGATGTTGCTTCAATATATCCACAACATTTTCCTTCCTATTTTGTTAAGTGAACCAGTCCCTCCTGCAGCAAAGCACCCCCACAACATGATGCTGCCACCCCCGTGCTTCACGGTTGGGATGGTGTTCTTCGGCTTGCAAGCCCCCCTCTTTTTCCTCCAAACATAACAATGGTCATTATGGCCAAACAGTTCCATTTTTGTTTCATCAGACCAGAGGACATTTCTCCAAAAAGCATGATCTTTGTCCCAATGTGCAGTTGCAAACCGTAGTCTGGCTTTTATATGGCGGTTTTGGAGCAGTAGCTTCTTCCTTGCTGAGCAGCCTTTCAGGTTATGTTGATATAGGACTCGTTTTACTGTGGATATAGATACATTTGTACCTGCTTTCTCCAGCATCTTCAGAAAGTCCTTTGCTGTTGTTCTGGGATTTGATTTGCACACCAAAGTATGTTCATCTCTAGGAGACAGAACGCATCTCCTTCCTGAGAGGTATGACGGCTGCGTGGTCCCATGGTGTTGATACTTGCGTACTAATGTTTGTACAGATGAACATGGTACCTTCAGGCATTTGGAAATTACGGAGGTGGAGGTCTACAAATTTATTTTCTGAGGTCTTGGCTGATTTCTTTTGATTTTCCCATGATGTCAAGCAAAGAGGCACTGAGTTTGAAGGTAGGCCTTGAAATACATCTACAGGTACACCTCCAATTGACTCAAATGATGTCAATTAGCCTATCAGAAGCTTCTAAAGCCATGACATCATTTTCTGGAATTTTCCAAGCTGTTTAAAGGCACAGTCAACTTAGTGGATGTAAACTTCTGACCCAGTGGAATTGTGATACAGTGAATTATAAGTGAATAATCTGTCTGTAAACAATTGTTGGAAAATTTACTTGTGTCATGCACAAAGTAGATGTCCTAACCAACTTGTCAGACGGTTGCTAGGAGTGGTGGTAGGAGTCAGGCGCAGAGAGCAGAGGTACGGAACTTTGTGTTTATTTAAACAAAAAACACAACACGATCGACGCCAACACAAACGGCGTGGAAAAAATGCCAAGTGCCCAAAACAGGTGCACAGCATGCATACAATATTAAGTATTTAATCGCCAGCACATCCAACTGCAAAAACACAACCTGACGCTAAAATAATCCCGCACAACACTGGGCGGGCTAACCAGGCTTAAATAACCAAAATCAAAAGACCAAATGAGGAACAGGTGCAAACAATAAGACATACCAAACGAAAAGGAAAAAGGGATCAGCGGCGGCTAGTAGGTTGGTGACGACGACCGCCGAGCGCCGCCCGAGCATGCAGGGGAGCCACCTTCGGTGGGATTCGTGACAGTACCCCCCTCCTGACGCGCGGCTCCCGCAGCGCGCCGCCACCGACCTCGAGGGCGACCCGGAGGACGAGGCGCAGGGCGATCCCCATGAAGGCGGTGGAACTCCCTCAGTAGTGGGGGGTCCAAAATGTCCCTCCTGGGTACCCAGCACCTCTCCTCCGCGCCGTACCCCTCCCAGTCGACGAGGTACTGTAGGCCCCCCCCCCCCCGGAGTCTGGAGTCCAGAATGGTGCGTGTCTTATACGCCGGGGACCCCCCAATGTCCAGCGGGGGGGAGGAACCTCCGGCACCTCACCTTCCTGCATGGGACCAGCCAGAACCGGCCTGAGGAGAGACACATGAAACGAGGGGTTAATACGGTAGTAAGATGGAAGTTGTAACCGGTAACACACCTCGTTTATCCTCCTCAGGACTTTAAACGGCCCTACCCACTGCGGGCCCAGCTTCCGGCAGGGCAAGCGGAGGGGCAGGTTTCTAGCTGAGAGCCAGACTCGATCCCCTGGTGCAAACACAGGGGTCTCACTGCGGTGCTGGTCAGCGCTCTTCTTTTGCCGTCCACTCGCCTTTGTAAGTGCGTCTTGGACGGCTCTCCAGGTGTCCTTCGAGCGCTGCACCCAATCCTCCACCGCAGGAGCCTCGGTCTGGCTCTGGTGCCATGGAGCCAGGACCGGCTGGTAGCCCAACACGCACTGGAACGGTGACATGTTGGTTGATGAGTGCCGTAGAGAATTGTGGGCTATTTCTGCCCATGGCACGTATCTCGCCCATTCTCTGGGCCGGTCCTGGCAATACGTCCTTAGAAACCTTCCCACCTCTTGGTTCACCCTCTCCACCTGCCCATTACTCTCGGGGTGGAAACCCGAGGTCAGGCTGACCGAGACCCCCAAACGTTCCATGAACGCCCTCCAAACTCTGGACGTGAACTGGGGACCCCGATCAGAAACGATGTCCTCGGGCACCCCGTAGTGCCGGAAGACATGGGTAAACAGGGCCTCCGCAGTCTGCAGAGCCGTAGGGAGACCGGGCAACGGGATGAGACGACAGAACTTCGAGAACCGATCCACAACGACCAGGATAGTGGTGTTCCCCTGAGATACGGGAAGGTCAGTGAGGAAGTCCACTGACAAGTGTGACCACGGCCGCTGTGGAACGGGGAGGGGGTGTAATTTCCCTCTAGGCAGGTGTCGAGGAGCCTTGCTCTGAGCGCACACCGAGCAGGAGGAAACATAAAACCGCATGTCCTTACCCAAGGTGGGCCACCAGTACTTCCCCCTCAGGTTCCGCACTGTCCTCTCGATCCCAGGGTGACCCGAAGAGGGGAGATTATGGGCCCATCGAATCAATCGATCACGGAGACCAAGCGGTACGTACTGAACACCTGCCGGACACTGCGATGGTGCAGGTTCCGACCGTAACGCCCGCTCGATCTCCGCGTCCAACTCCCATACCACCGGAGCTACCAAACACGACGCCGGAAGAATGGGAGCCGGATCGATGGCCCTCTCCTCGGTGTCATATAGGCGGGACAGTGCGTCGGCCTTCGTGTTCTGTGAACCTGGCCGATAAGAGATCGTGAACCGGAAACGGGTAAAGAACATGGCCCACCTGGCCTGACGCGGATTCAGTCTCCTAGCTGCCCGGATGTACTCGAGATTACGGTGGTCAGTCCAGATGAGGAAAGGGTGCTTAGCCCCCTCAAGCCAATGTCTCCACACCTTCAGAGCCTTGACCACAGCTAACAACTCCCTGTCCCCCACGTCATAGTTCTGCTCCGCCGGCCCTAGCTTCCTAGAAAAGAAAGCGCACGGGCGGAGTTTGGGTGGCGTGCCCGAGCGCTGTGATAGCACGGCCCCCACCCCAGTCTCGGACGCGTCCACCTCCACTATGAATGCCAAAGAGGGATCCGGATGAGCCAGCACTGGAGCGACGGTAAACAGCTCCTTCAGGCGACTGAACGCTCTGTTCGCCTCTGCTGACCAGCGCAAGCGCGCCGGACCCCCTTCAGCAGTGAGGTAATGGGAGCCGCAACTTGACCAAAGCCCCGGAAAAACCTCCGGTAGTAATTGGCAAACCCTAAAAACCGCTGCACCTCCTTTACCGTGGTCGGAGTCGGCCAATTATGCACGGCTTTAACGCGGTCATCCTCCATCACCACCCCCGAGGTGGAAATGCGATACCCCAGGAAGGAAACGGCTCGTTTGAAAAACTCACATTTCTCAGCCTTGACGTACAGGTCATTCTCCAGCAGTCGCCCAAGCACCTTGCGCACCAGGGAGACATGCGCGGCGCGGGTGGTGGAATAAATCAGGATGTCGTCAATATACACCACCACCCCCTGCCCGTGCAGGTCCCTGAGAATCTCGTCAACAAAGGATTGAAAGACGGCTGGAGCATTCTTTAACCCGTACGGCATGACGAGGTACTCATAGTGGCCCGATGTGGTACTGAATGCGGTTTTCCACTCGTCTCCTCCCCGGATACGCACCAGATTGTAAGTGCTCCTGAGGTCCAGTTTCGTGAAAAAAACGCGCGCCTGAAATGATTCCACCGCCGTAGCGATGAGAGGTAGTGGGTAACTGAACCCTACTGTGATGGAATTTAGACCTCGATAATCAATGCACGGACGCAACCCTCCATCCTTTTTCTTCACGAAAAAGAAACTCGAGGAGACGGGTGACATGGTGGGCCGTATATACCCCTGTCTCAGAGATTCCGTGACATATGTCTCCATAGCCAACGTCTCCTCCTGTGACAATGGGTACACGTGACTCCTGGGAAGTGCAGCGTTTACCTGGAGATTTATCACGCAATCCCCTCGTCGATGAGGTGGTAATCGGGTCGCCCTCTTTTTACAGAAGGCGATAGCCAAATCGGCATATTCTGAGGGAATGCGCACAGTGGAAACCTGGTCTGGACTCTCCACCGTCGTCGCACCGATGGAAACTCCCTTACACCTGCCTGAGCACTCCTCTGACCACCCTCTGAGAGCCCCCTGTCTCCACGAAATATTGGGATTGTGATTGGCCAGCCAGGGAATCCCCAGCACCACCGGAAACGCAGGAGAATCAATGAGGAAGAGACTAATCCGTTCCCCATGATCCCCCTGCGTTACCATGTCCAGTGGCACCGTGGCCTCCCTGACCAGTCCTGACCCTAATGGTCGGCTATCTAAGGAGTGCACGGGGAAAGGTTGGTCCAACGACACCAGGGGAATCCCTAGCCTTAATGCGAGCCCACGATCCATAAAGTTTCCAGCTGCGCCTGAATCGACTAGCGTCTTATGCTGGAAAGAGGGAGAAAACAAGGGGAAAGTTACTAAAACGAACATGTGACCAACAGGGAGCTCTGGGTGAGGTTGGTGCTTACTCACCTGAGGTGGACGAGGAGTGCTCCGCCTGCCATCCCGATTCCCAGAGGAGCTCCCCCAGCACCGGTCGGTAGTGTGTCCTCTCCGACCACACTGGGTACAAGGGGAGCCTCCTCCTCCGGTTCCCCTGGACGCGGCCCCCCCTAGCTCCATAGGTATGGGAGCTGGAGGACCTGGAGGTGGAACCAACAGGGCCCCGTCTGGACGCCCGCGCGCAGCCAGCAGATTGTCGAAACGAATGGACATGTCGATCAGTTCATCTAGTGACAGGGTAGTGTCCCGACAGGCTAGCTCACGGCGGACGTCCTCCCGGAGGCTACACCGATAGTGGTCCATCAGGGCCCTGTCGTTCCACCCCGCTCCAGCAGCCAAGGTCCGGAACTCCAGAGCAAAGTCCTGTGCGCTCCTCGTCTCCTGACGCAGGTGGAACAGCCGTTCACCCGCCGCCCGGCCTTCTGCTGGGTGGTCGAACACAGCCCGGAAACGGCGGGTGAACTCGGGGTAGTGATCCCTTGCCGAGTCTGGGCCATACCACACTGCGTTGGCCCACTCCAGGGCACGTCCCGTTAAGCAGGAGACGAGGACGCTTACGCTCTCCTCTCCCGAGGGAGCTGGATGAACGGTAGCCAGGTACAAATCCAACTGTAGCAGGAACCCCTGGCACCCAGCCGCCGCTCCATCGTACTCCCTGGGGAGAGCCAGGCGTAGGGCTCCGGGTCCGGACGTCGGTGGAGGGGTAGATGGTGGAGGGGGATTTGGTGCTGGGGATGCGGTAGGGAGGCCACTCCTCTCCCATCGGTCCATCCTTTCCATCATCTGCTCCATCGCTGAGCCGATTCGGTGGAGGATGGTGGTATGGTGAAGGACCCATTCCTCCATCGATGGGAGAGGAGGGGAGGCTGCTCCTGCTGACTCCATAGCAGGTGCGGGATTCTGTCAGACGGTTGCTAGGAGTGGTGGTAGGAGTCAGGCGCAGAGAGCAGAGGTACGGAACTTTGTGTTTATTTAAACAAAAAACACAACACGATCGACGCCAACACAAACGGCGTGGAAAAAATGCCAAGTGCCCAAAACAGGTGCACAGCATGCATACAATATTAAGTAGTTAATCGCCAGCACATCCAACTGCAAAAACACAACCTGACGCTAAAATAATCCCGCACAACACTGGGCGGGCTAACCAGGCTTAAATAACCAAAATCAAAAGACCAAATGAGGAACAGGTGCAAACAATAAGACATACCAAACGAAAAGGAAAAAGGGATCAGCGGCGGCTAGTAGGTCGGTGACGACGACCGCCGAGCGCCGCCCGAGCAGGCAGGGGAGCCACCTTCGGTGGGATTCGTGACACAACTTGCCAAAACTATAGTTTGTAAACAAGAAATATGTGGAGTGGTTGAAAAACTAGTTTTAATGACTCCAACCTAAGTGTATGTAAACTTCCGACTTCAACTGTATATTATAATTTTTTGAATTTGTTCAGAATTGGTTACAATGAAATTGAGAGTTACTGTAAAAACAAGAGGAAAGAGGCTGTTAGGAGTTAGAGACAGGCATAGACAGGGCTGAGGTTTAGGGGGTTAGCTTAAGGTTAGGATTCAGGAGATAGAGGTTAGTTACAGAGTGAGACTGAGGGCTGAGGTTTAAGGGGTTATCTTAAGGTTAGGATTCAGGAGATAGAGGTTAGTTACAGAGTGAGACTGAGGGCTGAGGTTTAAGGGGTTATCTTAAGGTTAGGATTCAGGAGATAGAGGTTAGTTACAGAGTGAGACTGAGGGCTGAGGTTTAGGGGGATATGGTTTACGTGGTTAGGGATGGAGACAGAGAGAGACTGTGGGCTCAGTGGTCAGATTTAACCAGTATGCAGGATGTCTGATTTGGAGCAGTCCATCCATCCATGGGCCTCAGGGAGTGAAGTTTCTAAAATTGGTTCATAATTGAAGGCAGCTTTTGTTTCATCCGCTCCCCCTCCCTCTCTCCTCTCTCGCTATCTCTTCTCCGCTCTCATCCTTTCCTCTCCCCTCCCTCTCATTCTCTCTCAATCTCTCTCTCTCTCTCTCCCCTCTGCTTTCATCCTCTCCGCTTCCCCTTCCTCTCTCTCTCCGCTCTTCTCTTTCCTTCTTCAGATGTCCAGCTCTGTCGCTGAGCTTTCTTTACACTTGTCAGGTCAAACCTTTGTCATAATATTAACCAGAATAGATAATAATACTTTCATTGACTTACTGTACATTCACCAAACGCACTGTAGAGATCCAAGGCATATTGCATACAATGGACGTTTTCCAAACTCAAGTTAGAAGCCAAATGTCTCATATACTGAACCGACACACATGTTTGTGGGTGCTGCTACTATGAAAAGCTACCTTTAAAAAGCATTAAGAAATCTAAATATCTGCTGAAACTATATAAAATTACTTCTACACTGGCCTGGACACAGACTTCCGCAGCAATGTTATGTAACTGAGTGGTCTTAGTGTGGCAAGAGAAAGGGTCTGTTTTCTCACTCCTAACCAGAGGGTTGTCATCTTTAATCTGAGCGAGTGTGTGTGTGTGTGGATCTCTGTTCATTGCTAACAGAGTGTGTGTGTGAGAATGGAGTTTGAAGAAATGCTTAGATCATGTTTGTCTTGACTGCCTGAGCTTCCTGACCCCCAGAACCCATCTCACATCTTCAAAGGGCCTGAATATGTGAGACACACACACATGCAAACACGCAGGCACGCACATACACTTCTTCAAAAGGTCCGTAGATGTGTGAGAGAACCAGGGGTACTGATACGTTCAGTCATATATAACTACAGGTAACTGCCAAAATAAAGGAAACACCAACATAAAGGGCCTAAATAGGGCATTGGGGCACCACGAGCCAGAGCTGTTTTAATGCACATTGGCATAGATTCTACAAGTGTCTAAAACTATTGGAGGGATACGACACCAGAAATTACATAAGTTGGTGTTTTGTTGATGGTGGTGGAAAATGCTGTCTCAGGCACCACTCCAGAATCTCCAATAAGTGTTCAATTGGGTTGAGATCTGGTGACTGACACACTAGAGCCCTGCATGGGCATTAATTTTAAGCCTGAGCCCTACCCATGCCCGCGACATTCAGGCCCTACCCTACCCAGGCCCGATTGCTTCTGCCAAATTTAAAGCCCGCCCTGCCAGAAACCAGAAATAACTTTCTCCGTTAATAAATCCATTAGCTGCTCCTCTCTGTCTGTCACACACTCCCTGCATCCAGCTCGCTTTGCATGCACTCTGCTCATGGCTGTTCTTGGGCTGCAGCCCAAACGACTCCGCTCGGGCTGTTCTGCTCAGTGACGAGACATAAGAGAGCAGTGAGCTGTTAGCTAAATTAGCACAGAAATTAAATCATCAACATGTATTGATCACATTTTTACTAACGCTGCAGATATTTGCTTTAAAGCAGTATCCAAATCCATAGGATGTAGAGATCACAATATAATAGCCATATCTAGGAAAACCAAAGTTCCAAAGGCTGGGCCTAATATAGTGTATTAGAGGTCATACAATACGTTTTGTAGTGATTCATATGTTGATGATGTAAAGAATATTTGCTGGTGTGTAATGAGGAGCAACCAGATGCTACACTTGATGCATTTATGAAACTGGGATAAGGCAAAATGTATGGCAATTAAGTCTGGCAGCCCAACTGATTGGCAAACGTACTGCAAATTAAGAAATCATGTGACTAAACTAAATAAAAAGAAAAAGAAACTACACTATGAAACAAAGTTAAATTATATAAAGAATGATAGTGAAAAGCTTTGGGCCACCTTAAATTACATTTTGGGAAAAAATGCCAACTCGGCACCTTCATTTATTGAATCAGATGGCTCATTCATCACAAAGCCCACTGATATTGCAAACTACTTTAATGACTTTTTAATTGGCAAGATAAGCAAACTTAGGGATTGCATGCCAGCAACAAACACTGACACTACACATCCAAGTATATCGGACCAAATTATGAAAGACAAGAATTGTACTTTTGAAATCCGTAAAGTCTGTGGAAGAGGTGAAACAATTATTGTTGTCTATCAACAATGACAAGCCACCGGGGTCTGACAATCTATATGGAAAATTACTGAGGATAATAGCAGACGATATTGCCACATCTTCAATTTAAGCCTACTAGAGAGCGTGTGCCCTCAGGCCTGGAGGGAAGCTAAAGTCATTCCGCTACCCAAGAATAGTAAAGCCCCCTTTTCTGGCTCAAATAGACGACCAATCAGCCTGTTACCAACCCTTAGTAAAATTCTGGAAGAAATTGTGTTTGACCAGATACAATGCTATTTTACAGTAAACAAATTGACAACAGAATTTCAGCATGCTTATAGGGAAGGACACTCAACAATCACAGCACTTACACAAATGACTGATGATTGGCTGAGAGAAATTGATGATAAAATGATTGTAGGGGCTGCCTTGTTAGACTTCAGTGCAGCTTTTGACATTATTGATCATAGTCTGCTGCTGGAAAAATGTAAGTGTTATGGCTTTACATCCCCTGCTATAATGTGGATAAAGAGTTACTTGTCTAACAGAACGCAGAGGGTGTTCTTTGATGGAAGCCTATCAAATATACTGCTAAAAAAAATAAAGGGAACACTTAAACAACACATCCTAGATCTGAATGAAAGAAATAATCTTATTAAATACTTTTTTCTTTACATAGTTGAATGTGCTGCCAACAAAATCACACAAAAATAATCAATGGAAATCCAATTTATCAACCCATGGAGGTCTGGATTTGGAGTCACACTCAAAATTAAAGTGGAAAACCACACTACAGGCTGATCCAACTTTGATATAATGTCCTTAAAACAAGTCAAAATGAGGCTCAGTAGTGTGTGTGGCCTCCACGTGCCTGTATGACCTCCCTACAACGCCTGGGCATGCTCCTGATGAGGTGGCGCATGGTCTCCCAGACCTGGACTAAAGCATCCGCCAACTCCTGGACAGTCTGTGGTGCAACGTGGCGTTGGTGGATGGAGCGAGACATGATGTCCCAGATTTGCTCAATTGGATTCAGGTCTGGGGAACGGGCGGGCCAGTCCATAGCATCAATGCCTTCCTCTTGCAGGAACTGCTGACACACTCCAGCCACATGAGGTCTAGCATTGTCTTGCATTAGGAGGAACCCAGGGCCAACCGCACCAGCATATGGTCTCACAATGGGTCTGAGGATCTCATCTCGGTACCTAATGGCAGTCAGGCTACCTCTGGCGAGCACATGGAGGGCTGTGCGGCCCCCCAAAGAAATGCCACCCCACACCTTGACTGACCCACCGCCCAACCGGCCATGCTGGAGGATGTTGCAGGCAGCAGAACGTTCTCCACGGCGTCTCCAGACTCTCTCACGTCTGTCACGTGCTCAGTGTGAACCTGCTTTCATCTGTGAAGAGCACAGGGCGCCAGTGGTGAATTTGCCAATCTTGGTGTTCTCTGGCAAATGCCAAACGTCCTGCACGGTGTTGGGCTGTAAGCACAACCCCCACCTGTGGACGTCAGGCCCTCATACCACCCTCATGGAGTATGTTTCTGACCGTTTGAGCAGACACATGTACATTTGTGGCCTGCTGGAGGTCATTTTGCAGGGCTCTGGCAGTGCTTCTCCTGCTCCTCCTTGCACAAAGGCGGAGGTAGCGGTCCTGCTGCTGGGTTGTTGCCCTCCTACGGCCTCCTCCACGTCTCCTGATGTACTGGCCTGTCTCCTGGTAGCGCCTCCATGCTCTGGACACTACGCTGACAGACACAGCAAACCTTCTTGCCATAGCTCGCATCGATGTGCCATCCTGGATGAGCTGCACTACCTGAGCCACTTGTGTGGGTTGTAGACTCCGTCTCATGCTACCACTAGAGTGAAAGCACCGCCAGCATTCAAAAGTGACCAAAACATCAGCCAGGAAGCATAAGAACTGAGAAGTGGTCTGTGGTCCCCACCTGCAGAACCACTCCTTTATTGGGGGTGTCTTGCTAATTGCCTATAATTTCCACCTGTTGTCTATTCCATTTGCACAACAGCATGTGAAATTTATTGTCAATCAGTGTTGCTTCCTAAGTGGACAGTTTGATTTCACAGAAGTGTGATTGACTTGGAGTTACATTGTGTTGTTTAACTGTTCCCTTTATTTTTTTGAGCAGTGTATAATCCAGTTACAATCAGGAATTCCCAACGGTAGCTGTTTAGGCCCCTTGCTTTTTTCAATTTTTACTAACGACATGCCACTGACTTTGAGTAAAGCCAGAGTTTCTATGTATGTGGATGACTCAACGCTATACACGTCAGCTACTACTGCAACTGAAATGACTGCAACACTTAACAAAGAGCTGCAATTAGTTTCAGTATGGGTGGCAAGGAATAAGTTAGCCCTAAATATTTCTAAAACTAAATGCATTGTATTTGAAACAAAACACTCACTAAACCCTAAACCTCAACTAAATCTTGTAATAAATAATGTGGAAAATGAGCAAGTTGAGATCAAATCAAATCAAAGTTTATTTGTCACGTGCGCTGAATACAACAGGTGTAGACCTTACAGTGAAATGCTTACTTACTGGCTCTAACCAATAGTGCAAAAAAGGTATTAGGTGAACATTAGGTAGGTAAAGAAATAAAACAACAGTAAAAAGACAGGCTACATACATTAGCGAGGCTATAAAAGTAGCGAGGCTAAATACAGACACTGGTTAGTCAGGCTGATTGAGGTAGTATGTACATGTAGATATGGTTAAAGTGACTATGCATATATGATGAACAGAGAGTAGCAGTAGCGTAAAAGAGGGGTTGGCGAGTGGTGGGTGGGACACAATGCAGATAGCCCGGTTAGCCAATGTGTGGGAGCACTGGTTGGTCGGCCCAATTGAGGTAGTATGTACATGAATGTATAGCTAAAGTGACTATGCATATATGATAAACAGAGAGTAGCAGCAGCGTAAAAAGAGGGGTTGGGGGAGGGGGGCACAAAATGCAAATAATCCGGGTAGCCATTTGATTACCTGTTCAGGAGTCTTATGGCTTGGGGGTAAAAACTGTTGAGAAGCCTTTTTGTTCTAGACTTGGCACTCCGGTACCGCTTGCCATGCGGTAGTAGAGAGAACAGTCTATGACTGGGGTGGCTGGGGTCTTTGACAATTTTTAGGGCCTTCCTCTGACATCGCCTGGTGTAGAGGTCCTGGATGGCAGGCAGCTTAGCCCCAGTGATGTACTGGGCCGTACGCACTACCCTCTGTAGTGCCTTGCGGTCAGAGGCCGAGCAATTGCCGTACCAGGCTGTGATGCAACCAGTCAGGATGCTCTCGATGTTGCAGCTGTAGAACCTTTTGAGTATCTCCGGACCCATGCCAAATCTTTTTAGTTTCCTGAGGGGGAATAGGCTTTGTCGTTCCCTCTTCACGACTGTCTTGGTGTGTTTGGGCCATTCTAGTTTGTTGTTGATGTGGACACCAAGGAACTTGAAGCTCTCAACCTTCTCCACTACAGCCCCGTCGATGAGAATGGGGCGTGCTCGGTCCTCCATTTCCTGTAGTCCACAATAATCTCCTTAGTCTTGGTTACGTTGAGGGAGAGGTTGTTGTCCTGGCACCACACTGCCAGGTCTCTGACCTCCTCCCTACAGGCTGTCTCATCGTTGTCGGTGATCAGGCCTACCATTGTTGTGTCGTCTGCAAACTTAATGATGGTGTTGGAGTCATGCCTGGCCATGCAGTCGTGGGTGAACAGGGAGTACATACAGGAGGGGACTGAGCACGCATCCCTGGGGAGCTCCAGTGTTGAGGATCAGCGTGGCAGATGTGTTGCTACCTACCCTCACCACCTGGGGGCGGCCTGTTAGGAAGTCCAGGATCCAGTTGCAGAGGGAGGTGTTTAGTCCCAGGATCCTTAGCTTAGTGATGAGCTTTGATTGTACTATGGCATTGAACGCTGAGCTGTAGTCAATGAATAGCATTCTCACATAAGTGTTCCTTTTGTCCAGGTGGGAAAGGGCAGTGTGGAGTGCAATAGAGATTGCATCATCTGTGGATCTGTTTGGGCGGTATGCAAATTGGAGTGGGTCTAGGGTTTCTGGGATAATGGTGTTGATGTGAGCCATTACCGACCCTTCAAAGCACTTCATGGCTACAGACGTGAGTGCTGCTGCTTGGAGTAACACTAGATTGTAAACTGTCATGGTCAAAACATTTTGATGCAGTAGTAGCTAAGATGGGGAGAAGTCGGTCTATAATAAAGAGATGCTCTGCCTTCTTAACAGCACTATCAACAAGGCAGGTCCTACAGGCCCTAGTTTTTTCGCACCTTGACTACTGGTTAGTCGTGTGGTCAGTTGCCACACAGTTGCCACATGCAGTTGGCTCAGAACAGGGAGGCACGGCTGGCCCTTGGATGTACACAGAGAGCTAATATTAATAATATGCATGTCAATCTCTCCTGGCTGAAAGTGGAGGAGAGATTGACTTCATCAGTACTTTTATTTATGAGAGGTATTGACATGTTGAATGCACCGAGCTGTCTGTCTAAACTACTGGCACACAGCTCAGACACCCATGCATACCCCACAAGACATGCCACAAGAGGTCTCTTCACAGTCCCCAAGTCCAGAACAGACTATGGGAGGCACACAGTACATGGAACTCTATTCCACATCAAGTAACTGACGCAAGCAGTAAAATTTGATTTAAAAAACAGATAAAAAAAACACCTTATGGAACAGCGGAGACTCTGAAGCAGCACAAACATTGGCACACACACACACACACACACACACACACACACACACACACACACACACACACACACACACACACACACACACACACACACACACACACACACACACACATACATAACCCCACCCCCATGCTCCTTTGAGACCCCTCTTTCAAAGTCACTGAGATCTCTTCTTCTAGCCATGGTACCCAAAATAATGGGCAACTGGGCGTTTTTATATGGCCCTTAGCATGATGGGATGTTAATTGCTTAATTAACTCAGGAACCAATTCTGTGTGAAATCAGCTGCTTTCAATATACTTTGTATCCCTCATCAAGTGTTTCCTTTATTTTGGCAGTTGCCTGTATACGTCCTATCGCTGGTCCTGGAGATTATTTAATTTTTTATATCCCGAACTGCTGACTGAGCTTAACATGTGTCCTGTGCTTTGCATTACCTACAGAATGTCAAGTGCATTAGCTGAGGTATGTGTTATGCTGTGCTCGTGTCTTTAAGGTCAAGGGGTCTCCACGGTGAGGACAGTCTGTAATTCCCTTCAACATGTCGTTGGTTAATATTGACTTCCATTTGAAAATAGGGTTGTTCGCACACCTTATGTAGTCCGCCATGGCAAAGGTGGGCCATGTTATATATGCAGGGTGCCTCTCTTTAGGTGATTTCTATTTGAAAGAGTGTTGTTGATTTATGAAGTTCCACTATGTGTTTCATGAATACGGTGCTGATGACATTTGGATAGATCATTTAGCGAGGTTCTGCTGGTAATCACAGTAAGATATACAGTATGGCTCTCTTTTGCTCTTCTGGGAATCACAATGAGATATATAGTGTGGCTCTGCTGGTAATCACAGTGAGATATATGGCTCTGCTGGTAATCCCAGTGAGATATATGGCTCTGCTGGTAATCACAGTGAGATATATGGCTCTGCTGGTAATCCCAGTGAGATATATGGCTCTGCTGGTAATCCCAGTGAAATATATGGCTCTGCTGGTAATCCCAGTGAGATATATGGCTCTGCTGGTAATCACAGTGAGATATATGGCTCTGCTGGTAATCACAGTGAGATATATGGCTCTGCTGGTAATCCCAGTGAGATATATGGCTCTGCTGGTAATCACAGTGAGATATATGGCTCTGCTGGTAATCCCAGTGAGACATATGGCTCTGCTGGTAATCACAGTGAGATATATGTCTCTGCTGGTAATCCCAGTGAGACATATGGCTCTGCTGGTAATCACAGTGAGATATACAATATGGCTCTCCTTTGCTCTGCTGGTAACTATCATCTGCTGCAGTTCTCTCTGTTCCCTCTGAGGAACCAGAACTAAGCCGGAACAGAACCCCAACTGAGTTAGAACAGCGGTGTGTGTGTGTGATCAGAGCAGAGTTTTAACCTCTTTAGACACAGAGATCAGTAACACACACTAGAGGCCAAAAATTACACGCCTGACTCTGCTAGCCAATGAGAACCCAGTGAGGCTTTGTCCCCCACCGAGGACCCTGACACACGTTTAGAGCCTTGCGAAACATTGTTCTCTGCCTCCCAGCCAATGACTCAAAGCAGAACCATGAAAACAAAATCAAAGAAACATCTAAAGTGCCTTCAGAAAGTATTCACACCCCTTGACAGCCTGAATATAAATTTGATTACATTTAGATTTTTTGTCATTGGCCTACCCACAATACCAAATAATGTCAAAGTAGAGTTATGTTTAAAACAAACAAAAAAATGTTTCATTCAAAATTAAAAGCTGATTGTATTGAATAAATAAGAATTCAACACCATTTATGGCAAGCCTAAATAAGTTCAGGAGTAACAATGTGCTTTACAAGTTACATAATAAGTTGCATGGACTCACTCTTGTGTAATAATAGTGTTTATCATGATTTCTGATTAACTACCTCATCTCTGTACCCCACACATGCAACTATCTGTAAGGTCCCTCAGTCGAGCAGTGAATTTCAAACACAGATTCAAAAATACAAATAAACTGGCATTGAATATCCCTTTGAGCATGGTGAAGTTATTAAGTACACTTTGGATGGTGTATCAATACACCCCAGTCACTACAAAGATACAGGCGTCTTTCATAACTCAGTTGCTGGAAAGGAAGGAAACCGCTCAGGGATTTCACCATGAGGCCAATGGTGACTTTAAAACAGTTACAAAGTTCAATGGCTGTGATAGGAGAACACTGAGGATGGATCAACAACATTGTACCTACTCCACAAAACTAACCTAATTGACAGAGTGAAAAGAAGGAAGCCTGTACAGAATACAAATATTCCAAAACATGCATCCTGTTTGCAATCAGACACTAAAGGAAAACTTTAAAAAATGTGGCAAAGAAATTCACTTTATGTCCTGAATACAAAGCGTTATGTTTGGGGCAAATCCAACACATCACTCAGTACCACTCTTCAGATTTTCATTTATGGTGGTGGCTGCATCATGTTATTGGTATGCTTGTCATCGGCTAGGAAGTTTTTCAGGATAAAAATAAACGGAATACAGCTAAGCACAGACAACGTCCTAGAGGAAAACCTTGTTCAGTCTGCTGGGAGACAAATTCACCTTTCAGCAGGACAATAAACTAAAACACAAAGTCGAATATACCCGGAAGTTGCATACCAAAATGACATTGAATGTTCATGAGTGGCCTAATTACAGTTTTGACTTCAATCGGCTTAACATTTTTATTTGTACACCACACCCACTTTTCAAAAGGACGGCAATCATGTTCTTTTTCTCTGATCAGTGTCTGTTATTGAAAAGCTTTTAGTGGATTTTTGTCTACATTTAGCTTTGTTTCAAGTGGCTGTGAACACATTGGACAATAGTGTAATATTGCATAAAGAGTTTTTAAGGAGACATAAAGAAACAGGTCTGCTGAAACGTTTGAGGCCTACTTGAATATACCTGGGCACCCTACTAGGCACTGGGGCATTATCTAATTAGACACCTACCCACTGCTTCCACTTTACCCTGTGCCTTGGATGTTTTTGGACTACTGTCAAACTTGAACTCCACTTGGTTTTACTTGGATTTACTTTTTTTTTTAACTTTCCCGCAGCCCGGTGTAGCGCTTGCCTCCCTCCCAGCTTCCACTGGCCTGTACTGGAAACTACATCCCTTCCAAGGTGCTTTTCTCCTGGCTATCATACTAGTAACACGGCCTCCATTTCATTGCTGTTTTGATGGGCCTCAGCATTTAATCGCATTGAGTAAGTCATTGCTCTCTCCTTGCTGTTGTTATGCTGGTGAGTTTTGTGCCTTGGTTGTGTTTATTGTGGGTCCTAGTGCTGGCTGGTTTCTAGTCTGTGGTTGGGTTCTGGCTTGCTGCCTGATCCTACAATTTGTGTGATTCAATCTAACTAACTATCACACTGTGTGGATTGGTTGACTATTAGCTGATTCCTCGCCAACCTATTTTATTTGTGTGGATTTTAACTTACTTTTTTCAAAATGTTGTATACCACTGTCTGCCATATGGGGAAAATGTATTTTTCCAGATCGGCGGCTACCACCTTAAGAGACTATGGTGATCGTTTCATCCCATGTAGGAGCGGCACCTATTTTTCACAGCTCTGGGATAATATCGACCGGACACATTTCCACTGTGGAAACTGTCAGCTTATTGAGGAACATATGTCTGAGCTAGACATCCAGAATAAGCAAATTGAGACATTGGAGTGTATCCTGGATAGGTCCCACTCTAAGACTTTTTCAATTTCTACTCATCGGCCTGGTCGTCGTGGTACTGCCTCGCCACCGTGTCACCCATCTCCGACTGACTGGCAAGGGATGCCCTGCAGAGACCCCTCCCTAATGAAGTCACCTCTCCCCTCCCATCTCACTCGCTCTTTCCTCAGAAAAGGCCGGATGTCCATGGCCACTCGTCTTCCTCCTCAGCCATCATCATTAGTAGCTCCATGATGAGGCACATTTCTGTTCCTGGAGCAAAAACCCTGTGCTACCCGGGGGCTGCTGCTGTCGTAGTGCATGTGGGATCAAATTATATCAAAAAGGGTAAATCAGAGCTAATGAAACAGGATTTTATTAAACTGATCAACACACTGAAAGGCACTGAAAAGCAGCTGATTATCTCTGTTCCCATGCCGTCGTTGCTGGGTTGTTGCTGCAAAAGGTTCAGCAGGCTCTTAGCTCTTCATATCTGTCTTAAAGACTTCTGCCACTCTGTTGGCATAACTTTTATTGACAATTTTTACACTTTTTGGAAACAAAAGATGCTCTATAGAGATGAGTCTCCCCTCTCTTCACATTTCAAGACAGTGTTAAGATATTGACTCAGAGACAGACCAAGCCCTGCTCAAGTAATACCTCCCATCCTTTCTCAGCGTTATCGACATACTGTTGTCTATACTGCCAGGGGTGTTGTCAGTTGTAATCTTGAACTCCACTCTTAGATCTGCTATTGTTAGGTCAATAGAGAAGCCCACTGTGGTCTGCTCACCCAGTGTTTTTACTACAAATATGAATTCCATAAACTTGAATACCCCCTCAGTTTTCAAATCACGTAGTGGGCTTTGGCTGTTGCACGATAGCAACCAAAGCCCATGTAAGTCAGTTTATAACATTCCATCATTGGTTACTCTGAGAGTTCCCCATATTGACATCGGCTGCGGCCTCACGCCCTTTGGTGGTAAACTTGGAAAAGTAATTCCAATTTCTATTCCTTCCTCTATTTCTAATAGGGATAGACCAAATGGTGCAATCTTATAGCCATACCAACTATATCAATATCAACCGCCATACAGGGTTTACAACTGCCTATTGAATGTAGCATGTTTGAATTGGAGACTCCATGTGACTTTAAAAATTGTAAAGGACTTGAGTTGATGCATCTGAACATTAGGAGCTTGCTTCCTAAACTGGATTACATCTGGATTACATCAAGATCTGGGCTATGCAGCCGAATCCGGACATTCTGGTATTGACTGAAACTTGGATCTCTGGGGACATTCTGGACTATGATATTAATATTGAGGGTTATAGTATGTTCAGAGCTGTCAGACAGGTTAGAGGAGGTGGAGTGGCCATTCTTAATAAAAACTATTTCTCTGTCTCTTTACTGAAATCCGTTTCCCAAACATGTGAGTTACTATCTTCAAGCCTTTGTTGTGAGAAAAAATGCATCCACAACTGTGGTCTACCATCCTCCCTCGGCTAACCTTTGTGCACTTGAGGAGTTAACTAGTTTGTTGTCTTATTAAATCAGAAGTTATTATCCTGGGTGACCTAAATTATGTTTGGGAAATGCAGGCTTCAGACAATCTAAAAGACGTGTAATGATCTAAAACTAGCCCAGCTGGTGACTAAGCCTACACGGCCCAACTCTAAAGATCCTTCAAAGTCAAATCTGATTGATCTTATCTTAACAAATACACCAGATAAATATGTTTCTACCGGTGTCTTCGCCCAAGACATTAGTGACCATTGCCCAGTTGTTTGTATTAGAGATGTGGGAATACAAAAGTATTTTTTTTGTGACCTTGATTCTATTTCAGATATCCCTGAACCTGATTTAGCTTTCAGCCATTTTGCAGATGTCTTCAATACTATTGTGGATAATTCAAATAATGAAGGGTTAAAGGTATTAACTATTCCTGCTACACAGCGGAATTATCAGAAGTCATTCATAAAAGACATGATGCTTGGGTCAAGGCCCGGAACACAGGCTTAGCCCTGGACTGGCAAGCTTTTAAGCAACTGAGGAATCATTGGAAAAGACAAATCAGAATGGCTCAATCTGATTACTTTGTAAACCCTCTTTCGGATTGTTATGGGAACCTGGCTAAATTCAGGAAAACTGTTAAATCCCTGAAGGGTTGACGTTCCTCCTCTCTGCCACAACAAATTAATTCAGACACTGGATTCATTACGGAATAAAAATGCCATCATTGATGCATTTAATCACCATTTTACTTCAGTGGTTCATCTCTTTGAAATAAATTCAAATCCTATTCAATATGATATTGGGCTGGATGCTGTTTGGGGAAACTTGCTGAATGATCTGAGAAATGATAGTCAAAGCCTTTCTTTTAGGCTATTTACAGAAAAATAAGTCCTGGATACTTTGCTAGCAATAGACAACAAGACATCCACAGCGGCCGACCAACTGGATCCCGGTCTGCTTATGTGTGCAGCGCCCATATTTGTTGGCTCAATAACCCACATGTTTTATTTAACCCTTGTGTAGTCTTAACATTGTGTATACTCCCCTTGTCCTAAGGATAAAAAATGACTCACCTTCAATAAACCCCTAAAACAATGCAGCTTAATTGAATTTTAAACCACAGATCTATTTTGCATGAAGAAACAACCTGTCATTCATCACAAACTTTGTGAATATCTGGGTTTTCCCTCTTCACAATGCAGAAAGACTGCATTTAATCAGTGGACACCACTCATTTTTATTACAACACAGCTGTCATAATTGTTTTCTTTACTAAAGTAGAGGTTCATTATTATTATTATTATTATTATTGCTAAAAGTACTGCATAGGTGTAAACATACATTTTGTAGCAAGAGATAGCACTTGTATAGCCTAAGAAAGTAGCAGAAATGTGCAAAAAGGAGTTTAGAATGCATTTTATTGAAGGGAACTTTTTTGGCAACATAGTGATATATTCTTATATACTGCAACGTCCTGACCAGTAAAGGGGTCATTTGTAATTGTAGTATGGTCAGGGCGTGGCAGGGGGTGTTTGTTTTGTGTGTTTTGGGGTTTTTTGGTTCTAGGGGATTTGGGTTCTAGTTTTATATTTCTATGTTTCTTTTTCTATGTGTGGCCAAGTATGGCTTCCAATCAGAGGCAGGTGTCTTTCGTTGTCTCTGATTGGAAGCCATACTTAGGCAGCCTGTTTTTCCTGTGTTTTTGTGGGTGGTTGTTTCCTGTATAGCCTGTGTGCCTTACGGAACTGTTTCGTTGTTTTGTTTATTTTGTTTGTGTTCTCTTTAAAATAAAGAAAGAAGATGCGCACTATACCCGTTGCACCTTGGTCTGTCCCTTATGACGCATGTGACATATACTGTACAATGAGGAATTCAACTACAAATACTAGTCTTCTCCCATTTTTTTGAACCATTGCCCCCACCCACAAGGTGTATAAACAACAACAATAAATAAGAATAAAATAAGATAATAGATACAAAACAAAAATGTGAAGAACATAAATCAATCAACTCTGATTAGCACATGCAGGACAGTACGCAAGTGTGTGTGCATGGACTTTGCAGATGTATTTCTCACATGTGCAGCACATAGTATTTGTTTTACAGTCCTTCTTTGGGGGGCAGAATTGGCATCTCCTCCTCTTGCCTGCCCCAGCTGCAGCCTCAGGTGGATCAGGACAAGATTCAGCCCCCTGAACAGCTTTCACAAGTGCTGCAGAGGCTGCTGTGCTGGGGAGGCGCTCCCTTCTTTGAATGTGTGGGGTTACATGTGCCTTTCCCAGCTGCTCCAGGAACACCCTCCTCTTACGCTTATCAGGCATCCAGGTAGGGTAGATCTTGTTCCATATCATGAAGGCATTGTATGAGGACACATCAATGATGTTATGGAAGATGACCAGGGGCCAGTCATCCTCCTGCAGCTGTAAGTTCCAATCACCTTGTCCAGGTTGTCCTCGCCTCCTTTGTTGTGGTTGTAGTCCAGGATGATGGTTGGCTTCCTGTCCTAACGATCACTGATCTCAGCCATTTTGTGCAGTGTGCTCAGGAGGACCACATTCGTGTTCCTCTTTGGGAGGTAAGCAACTAGAGTGGTGGTGGGGGTGAAGGCAAACTTTGATGAGAAGGCCTCTCTCCCCCTTGTTGCGAGGAGTGCAGGGGGGAGCTCAGGCTTGTTCTTTCTTACTGTGCCAACCATGGTGATCTTCCTCTTCAGGAGCTGCTGGCTGAGTTCAATCAGTAGCACACATAATCTCAATGTCTCATTGTGTGTGTGTGTGTGTGTGTGTGTGTGTGTGTGTGTGTGTGTGTGTGTGTGTGTGTGTGTGTGTGTGTGTGTGTGTGTGTGTGTGTCTTTGTGGTTTGTAAAGGACTGCCGGATTAAAAATGACCCTAAGACAATCTTTGTACCCTGGTGGTGTACAGCTTTCATGGAAATATGAACAAAGGCGATGTTTCACTTTTTCTAATGTTGGGGTCACTCTAGGAAAAGTCATCAAATTTCATGTTGAAAAAATATCATTTAGGGGGTTTTCTCTGCTGTTAAACATAGTGGATGGTCATTTTTGACCCTTAAAACAACACAAGAGTTAACATTATCAGGAAATATTCCAAAAGTATGAGAATTAGTTATTGTGCTGCCACTCCATAAAGGCGGGGATAGTAGTGACCTTAATAATTATTGGCCCATTTCAAGGCTTCCTGTCTAGCTAAGATTAGTCAATCCTTTTATCTGAGAAATGTATTTTGAATGTAAATCAATCAGGGTGTAGGCCATAGTTCTATTACAGCAATCACTTTAGTTGTTCGTGATTTTGTCAATGCTTTAGACACTAAAATGAAATGTGTTGCTTTGTTTGTGGACCGTTTGATACTGTTGATCATGCTATTTTATTGAATAAGTTGTCCTCGATAGGCCTGAGCTCTGATGCCTGTTCATGGTTTCATGATTATCTTAGTGACAGAACTCAGTCCATCGTGATTGACGGGGTTTGTATTTCATGAAGTACATAAAGGTGTACCACAAGGGTTGATTTTGGGATCTATTCTCTTCACTATTTATATAAACACCATTGGCTAATCTGTCAAAAACGGTCAATTTAATCTATATGTTGATGATAGTATTATGTATGCTATTGCCCCAAATGTTGATCTGGTTGTGTCAAAACTACAGTCAGATTGTATAGCTATGCAGGAATCCCTTGCTGATTTTAAAACTTTTGCTTAATACAGGCAAAATGAAATACATGTTGTTTTCAAACTGTCATGTTTCAGATTAACTACATGTTCACTCATGAGACGGTTCTCCAATGAAACGTGTTCCCGCAAATAAATACTTAGGCATTTGGATTGATATAGATTTGACTTTTTTTTTAAAACCTATAGATGAGCTGGTTAAGAAGCTAAGATTTAAAGTTGGCTTTTTCTACAGAAACAGATGGTGTGTTTCTCTAAGCAGCAGCAAGCAGATTATTCAGTCAACCTTTTTATGTGTTCTTGATTATGGTGATATTATTTATCAAAGTGCAGCTGCTACTACTCTTAAACATTTAGATGCCATCTACCAAAGTGCCCTTTGTTTTGTTACAAGTGACAGTTTTCATACTCATCACTGTATCCTGTATCAAAGGTTTGGCTGAACTTCGCTCAAGACCCATAGATCTCTACAACTTCTGTCTTATCTAACTTTGCTGTTGAAGTATAGACAGCTTAGTTGCCTAACCCGTTCACAGGATTGGTTAACTCTTGAGGTTTCTAGGTTTTACATTGAGCTAAGTAAATCTGCTTTTATTTTTAATGCACCGTATTGCTGGAACAAAATTCCAAATACATTTAATTTTGATGTTCTAGTGACGTTCAGGCAATTTAAAGTATTGATTGAGGATCTATTTGTGGAGGAATGTAGCTGTTTTTCTGGGTGATTTGTGATGTTTTATTTCTGCTTCCCATGACTGTGTTTTGTATTTTAATGTGTATATGTTTGGGTATAATGTGTATATTTATGTAGTATACACAGGGCACATTTGTAAAAGAGACATATGTCTCAATATGTTTTCCCTGTTAAAATAAAGGTTAAATAAAAAAAACATTAAATGTATGGCAAGACTTTAAAATGGCTGTCAATCAAAGATCAACAACCAACTTGACAAAGCTTGAAGAATTAAAAAAGAATGTGCAAATATTGTACAATCCAGGTGTGCAAAGCTTTTAGAGACTTACCCAGAAAGACTCACAGCTGTAATCGCTGCCAAAGGTATTGACTCAGTATTGACTCAGGGGGTTGAATACTTATCTAATCAAGATATATTAGTGGTTTATTTTTCATATTTATTTTTTACAAATGTTAGAATTTATCTTCCACTTTGACATTATAGTATTTTGTGTAGATCGTTGACAAAAAAATGACAATTACATATATTTTAATCCCACTTTGTAACACAACAAAATCTGGAAAAAGTCAAGGGGTGTGAATATTTTCTGAAGGCACTATATATATTTCACCCATTAGATTGACCCCATAGCCATGATGTGTAGTTTATTTAAGTATATTTCAACTCAGCCATAAAACTAAGCAACTATCTTGTGGCTGTTCCATGCTTATATCAGGGCTCTTAGCCTATAGAGGTGTTGTAAACCTGCAGGTTGTATGAAGACTGATTAGTCTGTATATCAGGCCTGATTAGTCTGTATATCAGGCCTGATTAGTCTGTATAGAGGTACGCCTGTGAGTCTGCTGGAGGCAGGATGTTCCCACTGTTCAGGCTATCAGGGCGGAAAATGTGTTTGTCACCCGGCTCAGTCACACAGCCATACTCTATTCATAAGACCATACACATCACTCTCCAGTCAGGAAGAAAGATAAGGCTCTGTCTCTGTTCAATGGGCATAGCTCCTTGCAGCCTCCAGTTCGGCAAACTAACCGGGCTCCCTACAATAACAGGGACTTAACTGGTTAGCTCTCGCTGTTATTGGTCTGATCCAACTGTAGTTCTGGTGATTAGGCTCTAGTACTCATGTTATTTCTGGAGTTATTTTATGTTCTTCCCCATTTGATAGTTAGATCTTTCTCTTAGCAATGACCTCAGACCTAGTTTTGGGAGAGAAAGAATGGTTTTCATGCCGTAAAGCAAATGCTGTTACAGCTGTCCGGAATGCATGAAATATGATTGTGAAGCTGTGACATTAACAACTGTGAAACACAGTGGTAGTAAAATATGACTGATTAGTCACGTCAACCCAAAGGGACTAGCTCGTCTCTCTTGCCCCCCCCCTCTCTCTTTCTCTATTTCTCTCCTCTCTTTTTCTCTCTCCCTCCCTCACTCTCTACCTCCCAGTGGTGGAAGAGTTTTGTGTTTTTCATTCCTGAGTTATGATCGTTCCGTGTCTCAGAACTCTCTGCTTGGTTCTGTCGTCCTCTCACTGATCCCTGACCAGCAGAGGAACCTCCTCTGGAACCTGGTTCCACGTCTACACTCACTCTCCAGCAGTGGTGGAAAAAGTACCAAAATATCATACTTGAGTAAAAGTAAAGATAGCTTAATAGAAAATGATTCAAGCAAAAGTGAGTCACCCAGTGAAATACTACTTCAGTAAAAAGTATTTGGTTTTAAATATACTTAAGTATCAAAAGAAAAAATAATTTAAAAAAAATCCTTATATTAAGCAAACCAGACGGTACCATTTGATTGTTTATTTAATTTTATGGATAGCCAGGGGCATACTCCAACACTCAGACATCATTTACAAACAAAGCATTTGTGTTTAGTGAGTCCGCCAGATCAGAGGCAGTAGGGGTGATCAGGGATGTTCTCTTGATAGATGCGTGAATTGGACAATTTTCCTGTCTTGCTAAGCATTCAAAATGTAACGAGAACTTTTGGGTTCCAGGGAAAATGTATGAACTAAAAAGTACATTATTTTCCTTGGAATGTAGTGAAGTAAAAGTAATCAAAAATATAAATAGTACGGTACATATGCCCGAAAAAACGAAAGTAGTATACTTTAGAGTATTTTTACTTAAGTACTTTACACCACTATACTCAGAGAGAGCAGAGAGCATGAGAGCACGAGAGAGAAAAGGAAGGGGGAGAGACCCCACTGGCTCTCCCTGAGCCAGGAATGTTTTGTGCTGTCAAGTCCCTTATGGCACGCACGCACGCACACACACCTGCGTGCACACACACTACTCTGTATTGGACAGCCCTCACATAACTTTCCTTCTTCAGAGGAGGAGAGAGGGAGATTAAGATAGAGGTAGGAGAGGAAGAGAGAACGAGAGTACGTAGGGAAGAAAGAGAGAAATGGAGTGAGGGATAAAATAGATAGATGATGTATTGTGAACAGGGTAAGAGACAGGAAACCTGAGACTTTAAGACTTTTGTTGGCTTACAGAGATAATGAATCACTTTTTTTACATGACATTTTATTGATTTCCCACTGTTTTATAAGTCAGAAGACAGACCTTCCTAGGACCATGTAAACGTGTATTTGCCTCCCTCTGATGGTCGGCTGCATCATTACATACATTTATATCACTTCACTGCAGCGTTAAGTCAAAGGGCTGGTGCTTAGCAAAACATTTTATAAAGCTCGACTACTTCATGCAACGCAATCGCTGAATTTGTCTCGAGCAGGTGGATCTAAATACATAACGTTCATAGCTCTACGATAAAGAATGAGGCCTACACACTTCCTTTAAACTTAAATAAGTAAATAAGTAATTTTGTGTGGAAGTCAAACATTTGTTTTACGTAGGAGGCAGACACATTGCATGTGCTTTACATAGCCCTTCTCCCCTTGTCTATAGGAGGGAAACACGCTGTTTAAATGGCACAAATGTAACAGATCTTCATTATCACTAATGTCATGATACGGTACGTTTGGTAAAGTAATAAAAAGGTTATATATTTTGGGTAGATGCTCCTAAACAGATTATAACTACATATGGACATGTTATAAAGTATGAAAATACTTATTCATTCCAATTTTTTTTGCATATTTGTATATATATATTATTATACTTTTATTGTGTACTAGACCAGATGGGTTGAAAAGTGTTTTTTTTCTCAGACATAAATATACAATTCCAGGTGAAAGCCAAAGCTTTCTGGGGTGGTTCTACTACGTTAATAAAATATTGCCCTCTTGCTAGATTGATGACTAAAACCATAGCGAAACAGTGCAAAACGCCTGTCAGCTCAACTGGATTTTATAACCTGGAGAACTCCATCGGGTTTGTCAGAGTATTATCTTTCCATAGGGGGGTCATAATAGTTGGCAAAACCATTCGGAGGAAGATTTTCGGGATGTTTCCTGGTCTACCAAACACTCCTGTAGCTCTGCCACCTTCCGATATCTCTACCTTAAACAGACAGATTTTTATGGGGATTTTTTTAATTAAGCTAATTAGATTTCTACGGGAGTGGTGACTTCGACTCTAGGATTTTTTAAACAGTCTCCTCGGTATCAGGAATGGTAACTCAGCCTTCTACTTCTGTGTGTGTGTGTGTGTGTGTGTGTGTGTGTGTGTGTGTGTGTGTGTGTGTGTGTGTGTGTGTGTGTGTGTGTACAGTGCATTCCGAAAGTATTCAGACCCCTTCACTTTTTCCACCTTTGTTATGTTTCAGCCTTATTCTAAAATTCATTAAATTGTTTAGTTTTTTTCCCTCATCAATCTACATACAATACCCCATAATAACAAAGTAAAAACAGGTTTTAATAAATGTTTTCTCATTTATATATAAAAAAGAATTCACATAAGTATTCAGACCCTTTACTCAGTACTTTATTGAAGCACCTTTGGCAGCGATTACAGCCTCGACTGTTCTTGGGTATGACGCTACAACTTTGACACAGCTACATTTAGGAAGTTTCTCCCCTTCTTCTCTGCAGATCTTCTCAAGCTCTGTCAGGTTGGATGGGGAGTGTCGCTACAGCTATTTTCAGATCTCAAGTCCGGTCTCTGGCTGGGCCACTCAAGGACATTCAGAGATTTGTCCCAAAGCCACTCCTGCGTTGTCTTGGCTGTGTGCTTAGGGTTGTTGTCCTGTTGGAAGGTGAACATTTGCCCCAGTCTGAGGTCCTGCACGCTCTGGAGCAGGTTTTACATCTCTCTGTACTTTGCTTCGTTTATCTATCCCTCAATCCTGACTAGTCTCCCAGTCCCTGCTGCTGAAAAATATCCCCACAGCATGATGCTGCCGCCACCATGCTTCACCGTAGGGATGGTGTCTGGTTTCCTCCAGACGTGACGCTTGACATTCAGGCCAAAGAGTTCAATCTTGGTTTCATCAGACCAGAGAATCGTGTTTCTCATGGTCTGAGAGTCCTTTAGTTGCCTTTTGGCAAACTCCAAGCGGGCGGTCATGTGCCTTTTACTGAGGAGTGGCTTCCGTCTGGCCACTCTACCATAAAGGCCTGATTGGTGGAGTGCTGCAGAGATGGTTGTCCTTCTGGAAGGTTCTCCCATCTCCACATAAGAACTCTGGAGCTCTGTCAGTGTGACCATCGGGTTCTTGGTTACCTCCCTGACCAAGGCCCTTCTCCCCCAACTGCTCAGATTGGCTGGGCGGCCAGGTCTAGGAAGAGTCTTGGTGGTTCAAAACTTCTTCCATTTAAGAATGATGGAGGCCACTGTGTTCTTGGGGACCTTCAATGCTGCACTCATTTTTTGGTACACTTCCCATTATCAGAGCCTTGACACAATCCTGTCTCAGAGCTCTATGGACAATTCCTAGGACCTTATGGCTTAGTTTTTGCTCTGACGTGCACAGTCAACAGTGTGACCTCATATAGACAGGTGTGTGCCTTTCCAAATCATGTCCAAGCAATTGAATTTACCACAGGTGAACTCCAATCAAGTTTTAGAAACATCTCAAGGATGATCAATGGAAACAGGATGCACCTGAGCTCAATTTCGAGTCTCACAGCAAACAGTCTGAATACTTATGTAAACGAGGTATTTCTGCTTTTTATTTGTAATACATTTGCAAAAATATCTAAAACCTGTTTTCACTTTGTCTATATGGGGTATTGTGTGTAGATTGATGAAAAAATAATTTAATCAATTTTAGAATAAGGTTGTAACGTAACAAAATGTTGAAAAAGGGAAGGGGTCTGAATACTTTCCGAATGCACCGTATGTGTGTGCGTGCGTTACATACAGAGCAGTGGCTTTATTTTGAGAATAATATACCACTGGAATTTAATTTGGTGATTTAATTGCTGGCTACATCATGTGGGATCCCTGAGCACACCAACCATCATTCTTTTATAGGTGAACTGCTAAGTGAAATTATTTCATGCTTATGCACAAGTGTTACTGACATTGCTTGTTTAGCGATTACCACTTGCCCTCTGCTTTGCTAACACACGTGATCGCCCTCCTTGACAAGCTATCCCATACTTTTTAATTTGTATAGAATATTTGCACAATTCCTAGATTGTTTTGTAAAATGTGACCATATGTTACTTTCTTTGTATGTATTGGCTGTTGAAATCAAATTGACCCATTTTAATCTTAGCTTAAAAAAGACTGTGATACACTTGCAGTAAAAATACATTTAATGTGAAGCGATATCATGTTTATTGAAATCAAAGGGACACAGTAGATATCATCATTAATTCATTGTTAATGTTCTGATAATAGAAAAAACATACATGTGGGCAATACCTAGCCCAGCACAACCTGTTCTGAAACTGATAGAATACACTTAGCCATGCTTTAAAAACATTTTACTCTACTCAGAATCTTCTTTTTCAGAATGAAGCTTTTCTACAATCTAAGTGTTGACGTTAGTGTTTACAGTAGTTTTGACCCTCGACACTGCTAGAACTCCTCCTGTCGCCACAGCTCCTACGTCTCCACTTATTGCTCTGCAGGTGTGAAAGCTAAGGCTGTCGCTGCTCCAGTAGCAATACCTGCTCCTGTGACTATAGCCCCTTTCTTCGCCATAGCCAATATCTGTTTATTTCATTTGTTGTACCTCTCTCTGGCTCTTCTTAAACACCTCACTGTTGTAGCCTTTTCTTCCATCATCTGCTCCATCATCCTCTACAGATTTGTAACCTGATCATGGTCTTCCATATTATCATTAGAACGCATGATATCTATCCCCAAAGCACTTGTTGAGGGTTTTTAGAGTTAGACTATTTTCCCGGAAAATCATCTATTGTTTGACCCTTAAACTGATCAACATGTCTGAACAGTAGAATAGTATGTGACGCAGCATCCTTTCCAAAATACTTCAGAATCCATTGCACAGCTTTCTTCTCCTCCTCTCTCAATCTCCCCAGCCTGACCACCAGAGGAATTGCATGGGTTGTGTTTGGCTTGAAATACTTCTCAATTCCTTTTGTGAAATCTTATTTCTTCCGTGATGTATCAAAGGCACCCGGGGTGTCGATCACATTAACAATCTTCCCATTCACAGTTCCATTCGGTTTTTAACAATGGGAAGTTAGAGTAAGAGGAGAAATCCGTTTGACATATTGTTTCTCTGCAGAATGGTGTTTCCTGTTGCACTCTTCCCTACTCCAGTCTTACCCACCAGAAGGATTTCTATTTCAGAGGGTTTCCCTGACTCTGTGAAACCATATAAACATTTAAAATGTATTTAAAAACAGCATTTCTGTTTTATTTAACAGGGAAGACATATTGAGACCTGGGTCTCTTTTTTTTATAATACAACATTAATATACACAATATACAAAAAATATATATACACTGAACAAAAATATAAATGCAACATGCAACAATCTCAAAGATTTTACCTCAAAACTTTTTGAGACATCTGTGGCATTGGTTGTGTGACAAAACTGCACATTTTAGAGCAGCCTTTAATTGTCCTCAGCACCTGGTGCAACAGGGAACCAATATACACAGGCAGGTAGGAAAGCAAAGGCTAGCTTTTCAAACAGAAATTTGCATCCTGTAGCACAAACTCCAAAATGTTTTGGGACACTGTAAAGTCCATGGAGAATAAGAGCATCTCCTCCCAGCTGCCCACTGCACTGAGGCTAGGATAAATCTACATTAATTGAGAATTTGAATAAGCATTTTTCTACGGCTGGCCATGCTTTCCACCTGGCTACCCCTACCCCGGCCAACAGCTCTGTACCCCCCGCAGCAACTTGCCCAAGCCTCCCCCACTTCTCCTTCACCCAAATCCAGATAGCTGATGTTCTGAAAGAGCTGCAAAATCTGGACTCCTATGAATCAGCTGGGCTAGACAATTTGGACCCTCTCTAAAATGATCCGCTGCAATTGTTGCAACCCCTATTACTAGTCTGTTCAACCTCTCTTTCGTATGGTCTGAGATCCCTAAAAATTCAAAGGGGGAGACACTCTAGACCCAAACTGTTACAGACCTATATCTATCCTTCCCTGCCTTTCTAAAGTCTTCGAAGCAAAGTTAACAAACAGATCACAGACCATTTCGAATCCCACAATACCTTCTCCACTATGCAATCTGGCTTCCAAGCTGGTCATGGGTGCACCTCAGCCACGCTCAAGGTCCTAAACGATATCATAACCGCCATCGATAAAAGACAGTACTGTGCAGCCGTCTTCATCGATCTGGCCAAGGCTTTCAACTCTGTCAATCACTGCATTCTTATCGGCAGACTCAACAGCCTTGGTTTCTCAAATGACTGCCTCGCCTGGTTCACCAACTACTTCTCAGATAGAGTTCAGTGTGTCAAATCAAAGGGCCTGTTGTCCGAACCTCTGGCAGTCTCTATGGGGATGCCACAGGGTTAAATTCTCGGGCCGACTCTTTTCTCTGTATATATCAATGATGCCGCTCTTGCTGCTGGTGATTCTCTGATCCACCTCTACGCAGACGACACCATTCTGTATACATCTGGCCCTTCTTTGGACACTGTGTTAACAAACCTACAGACGAGCGTCAATTCCATCCTTCCGTGGCCTCCGACTGCTCTTAAATACAAGTAAAACTAAATGCATGCTTTTCAACCGATCACTGCACGCACCTGCCTGCCCATCTAGCATCACTACTCTGGACGGTTCTGACTCAGAATATGTGGACAATTACAAATACCTAGGTGTCTGGTTAGACTGTAAACTCTCCTTCCAGACTCACATTAAGCATCTCCAATCCAAAATTAAATCTAGAATCTGCCTCCTTCACTTATGCTGCTTAACATACCCTCGTAAAACTGACTATCCTACCAATCCTCGACGTCATTTACTAAATATACTACCCACCACTGCGACCTGTATGCTGTTGTTGGCAGGCCCTCGCTACATATTCATCACCAAACCCACTGGCTCCGGGTCATCTATAAGTCTTTGATAGGTAAAGCCTTGCCTTATCTCAGCTCACTGGTCACCATAGCAACACCCACCCATAGCATGCACTCCAGCAGGTATATTTCACTGGTCATCCCCAAACCCAACTCCTCCTTTGGCCGCCTTTCCTTCTAGTTCTCTGCTGCCAATGACTGGAACGAATTGCAAAAATCACTGGCTGGAGACTTATATCTCCCTCACTAACTTTAAGCATCAGCTGTCAGAGAAGATAACGATCATTGCACCTGTACACAGCCCATCTGTAAATAGCCCACCCAACTACCTCATCCCCATATTGTTCTTTTTTTGTTGTACTTTGCACCCCAGTATCTCTACTTGCACATCATCTTCTGCATGTCTATCCCTCCAGTGTTAATGCTAAATTGTAATTATTTTGCCACTATGGCCTATTTATTGCCTTACCTCTCTAATCGTACTACATTTGCACACACTGTATATAGATTTTTTTCTATTGTGTTATTGACTGTACGTTTGTTTAACCCATGTGTAACTCTGTGTTGTTTGTGTCGCACTGCTTTGCTTTATCTTGGGCAGGTCGCAGTTGTAAATGAGAACTTGTTCTCAACTGGCCTACCTGGTTAAATAAAGGTGAAATAAATAAATAATAAAAATGGTCATGCTCATGCTGTTTAATCGGCTTCTTGATATGCCACACCTGTCAGGTGGATGGATTATGTTAGGCAAATGAGAAATGCTCACTAACAGGTATGTAAACACATTTGTGCACAAAACTTGAGAGAAATACGCTTTTTGTGCATATGGAACATTTCTGGAATATTTTATTTCAGCACACTTTATATGTTGCATTTACATTTTTGCTTATATTAAAATACCAAAACACAGTTATGAGAAGCACAAATAAAACATCACAAATCACCCAGAAAAACAGTTACATTCCTCCACAAATAAATCCCCAATCAATAGTTTAAATTGCCCGAACGGCACCAGAATATCAAGATGAAATGCATTTTGAATTTTGTTAAAACTAAAAGCAGATTTATCTAGCTTGGTGGAGACCCTAGGAACCTCAAGAGTTAACCAATCCTGTGAACAGGTTAGGCAGTTCAGGTGTCTATACTTCAACAGCAAAGTTAGATAAGATGGAAGTTTATGAAGTAGGGCCTTGTAAACAAAAAGAGAGTAGTGAAGAGATCTACGAGTCTTTAGCAAAGTCCAGCCAACCTTTTGATACAGGATGCAGTGATGAGTATCAAAATTGTAACAAAAAAAGAAGGGCTCTATTGTAGGTGGCATCCAAAGGTTTAAGAGCAGTAGCAGCTGCACTTTGATAAATAATATCACCATATATATCATTCATACTGGCAATGTTTAGTATGAAGGAGTTAGCATGAAGGAGTGTCTCTGTTGCTAGCAGAGAGAGGAGTGGTCATTTACTGTTTTGTGTCATTTTGATTTAGGTTGTTAGCTTGATTACATTTATTTACGGTTAGAGATCCATTTTAGGCTGGGATTCAAAGCAATGCTGATAAACGACAAACTTATCAGATATAGAGATATACAGGAAACCACCGTCAGTCAAATCGATGTAGCCTACTCACCTGTACCATATGTAATTTCACTTCCCACATTCAATGAGCTTTTGAGAAAAAAGGTATAAGATTTACACACATTGTCCCCCACTATTTCCATGGCAGAACCAATACATTCACAGGTCACACTTTATTTGGATAGTCCGGATTTTCCATCTATAGATCCTTTACAAATGGTCATATTATCAACAAACTATCTGTTGATAAGCAACTGCTTGCTAAGGTTACGGTTAGGTTAAGAATAAGGGTTAAGGTTAGGGCTAGGGTAAGGGTAAGGGTTAAGTTTAGGGTAAAGGTTAGGGTTAGAAGATAGTTGGATGAAATGTTACTGATAGTCTGTAGAGCATCTACAGATGGACTATCCAAATAAAGTGTTACCCATTCACATATTGTTAGCTAACACCGCTGTGTTTTTCTGTGCATAAAATACTATTTTAATACTTACTCTCAGTCCCATCATTTCTGAAGCATGCGTTGCCCATAGTCATACATTTTCTTTGTGTAGCTATTAGGACTCCAAATTACCACAACTAAGAATCTTCCCATAAAATATAACCTGATTTACTTCATATGTTTCTCACTTCTTCCTCTTCAGACATGTATCTAGTGGGAGGTGTTAGCTGTCCTCTAGATGGTGATTGGAAATTAAAATGATGTAAATACTGTATTTATCTCTTAGATCAAAGGTACATGCTTTGTTTTGTCAAAAACATATCCCAGTTTTTTTTCCAATGGAACGATGTAAAACAAGTCCTGCATGTTTCCAGAAAAGAAAAGAGAAGCAGTATGGCTTACTTTATTCCATAGAGTGAAAATGTTGCGAAGACCTACTCAGGTTATTTCTGGTTAGGCATACAAATAAACGTACTTTTAATAACTTGTTGTTCAATGGCTCTGTTTCTGTGATTAAGTGACTACTTACTCACTTTTCATTCTGAGCATGAACACAATCAAATAAATTCACATTTTATTAGTCCCATGCGCCAAATACAACAGGTCATTTGTATTTGACCTTACAGTGAAATGCTTACTTACGAGCCCCTAACCAACAATGCAGTTAAAAAAAATATGAGTAAGAATAAGAAATAAAAGTAAAAAGTAATTAAAGAGCAGCAATAAAATATCAATAGCGAGACTATACACAGGGGGGTACCGGAACAGAATCAATGTGTGGGGGCACCGGTTAGTTGAGGTAATATGTACATGTAGGTAGAGTTATTAGATGATAACAACAGAGAGTAGCAGCGGTATAAAAGGGGGGGGGGCAATGCAAATAGCCTGGGTAGCCAATTGATTAGGTGTTCAGGAGTCTTATGGCTTGGGGGTAGAAGCTGTTAATAAGCCTCTTCGACCTAGACTTCGCGCTCCGATACCGCTTGCTGTGCGGGAGCAGAGAGAACAGTCTATGACAAGGGTGGCTGGAGTCTTTGACAATTTTTAGGGCCTTCCTCTGACACCGCCTGGTGTAGAGGTACTGGATGGCAGGAAGCTTGGCCCCAGTGATGTACAGGGCCGTACGCACTACCCTCTGTTGTGCCTTGCAGTGATGCAACCAGTCAGGATGCTCTCGATGGTGCAGCTGTAGAACCTTTTGAGGATCTGAGGACCCATGCCAAATTTTTCAGTCTCCTGAGGGGGAATAGGTTTTGTCATGCCCTCTTCAATACTGTCTTGGTGTGCTTGGACCATGTTAGTTTGTTGGTGATTTGGACACCAAGGAAGTTCTCAACCTGCTCCACTACAGCCCTGTCGATGAGAATGGGGGCGTGCTCGGTCCTCTTTTTCCTGTAGTCCACGATCATCTCCTTTGTCTTGATCACTTGAGGGAGAGGTTGTTGTCCTGGCACCACATGGCCAGGTCTCTGACCTCCTCCCTACAGGCTGTCTCGTCGTTGTCGGTAATCAGGACTACCACTGTTGTGTCATCGGCAAACTTAATGATGGTGTTGGAGTCGTGCCTGGCCATGCAGTCATGAGTGAACAGAGTGAACGCCGCCTCTGGGTGAATGTTTTCCTGTTGGCTTATGGCGGAATACAGCTCATTCAGTGCTGTCTTAGTGCCAGCATCAGTCTGTGGTGGTATGTAGACAGCTACGAAAAATACAGATGAAAACTCTCTCGGTAGGTAGTGTGGTCTACAGCTTATCATGAGATACTCTACCTCAGGCGAGAAAAACCTTGAGACTTCCTTAGATATCGTGCACCAGCTGTTATTTACAAAAATACATAGTCCGCCACCCATTGTCTTACCAGACACCGCTGTTCTGTCCTGCCGATACAGCGTATAACCAGCCAGCTGTATGTTGATAATGTCGTCTTTCAGCCACGACTCCGTGAAGCATAAGATATTACAGTTTTGAATGTCCCGTTGGTAGTTTAATCTTCCGCATAGGTCATCGATTTTATTTTCCAAAGATTGCACGTTTGCTAGTAGAATGTAAGGATGTGGGGGTTTATTCGATCACCTACGAATTCTCAGAAGGCAGCCATCTGGCCCAATTTTCTCCACCTTCTCTTCACACAAATGATGGGGATCTGGGCCTGTTCCCGGGGAACCAGTATAACATTCACGTCGGGTTTGTCGGACTCGTTAAAGGAAAAAAAAGATTCTGCCAGTCCGTGATGAGTAATCGAAGTTATGATGCCCAGAAATTATTTTCGGTCATAAGAGATGGTAGCAGCAACATTATGTACAAAATAAGTAAAAAAATAAGTAACAAACAACGCAAAGAAACAAACAAAAAAACACAATTGGTTAGGAGTACGTAAAATGTCAGCCTTGTTCTCCGGCGCCATCAACAACATGTTTGGGAAATATATGTCAACGGAATCAGATCAACATGTGATCTGGAATCAAACCACCATTTACACTGATAGGAACACAACCCAGTCCTTTGGTTCTGCCTCCCCTCCCCTCCCCTCCCCTCCCCTCCCCTCTCCTCTCCTCTGCATTACAGTAATGAGTTTATCCATACTGTGGCCTCTAATTCAATACAGATGGACTAATGTCCATGTTTGCTTTATATATACTCTGTCCAAAGTGGACCTGAGGGGTGTGTGTGTGTGTGTGTGTGTGTGTGTGTGTGTGTGTGTGTGTGTGTACGAGCGTGAATGCGTGCATTTGTGTCTAACTTCTGACATTCTGCAAGGACTCTGAGAAGCTGACCTACAAATGTAATTTAATTGAAAACTTTTCAGACAATCATTTCTGGAGACAAACACAACACAGTCCCACTGCAACTTCCTTCCCTGTCCCCCAAAGGCAGTAGTTGGAGTCCAAGCCAAGCTTTAACAGGGTGTGCATGCGTGTATTCGTACTCTCAATATGTGTTTGGGAGATCTCTTTCAATTATTTGTTTTCGATACCTCACAGTTGGATTAACCAGAATATGTAAGCAGCTCGAAGAACCAATCACACACGTCTGTCAGAGACAGACAGGTTGAGTGGCAAATGAGGGAACCCCTCCTCTCATACTAACCAGCCATTTGCCCGCCCTTTGATAATTCTCACCTCTCTTCCTCCCAGAAAAGTTAGGCTGAGCTCTCCTCAGCACGACTTGATCTGTTTTCCTGTTCAACTGTTCACAGGTGTGCTGCGAGGTTACGCCCCGAGCGCAGGCTTTTCAGCTCTTGACTTTGGTGTTGGGTGACTTTACCGAAAATAATCTTTTTGCATCTGACATAGAACATGTGGACAACTACAAATACCTAGGTGTCTGGTTAGACTCTAAACTCTCCTTACAGACTCACATTAAGCATCTCCAATCCTAAATCACATCTAGAATCGGCTTACTATTTCGCAACAAAGCCTCCTTCACTCATGCTGCCAAACATACCCTCGTAAAACTGACTATGCTACCGATCCTGGACTTTGGCGATTTCATTTACAAAATAGCCTCCAACACTCTACTCAGCAAACTGGATGTAGTCTATCACACTGCCATCCGTTTTTTCACCAAAGCCCCATATACTACCCACCATTGCGACCTGTACAGTATGCTCTCGTTGGCTGGCCCTCACTACATATTCGTCGCCAGACCCACTGGCTCCAGGTCATCTATAAGTCTTTGATAGGTAAAGCCCTGCCTTATCTCAGCTCACTGGTTACCATAGCAACACCCGCCCGTAGCACACGCTCCAGCAGGTATATCTCACTGGTCATCCCTAAAGCCAACACCACCTTTGGCCGCCTTTCCTTCTAGTTCTCTGCTGCCAATGACTGGAACGAAATTGCAAAAATAACTAAAGCTGGAGACTTATATCGCCCTCTCTAACTTTAAGCATCAGCTGTCAGAGAAGCTAACGATCATTGTACTTGTACACAGCCAATCTGTAAATAGCACACCCAACTACCTCATCCCCATATTGTTATTTATCATTTTACTCTTTTGCACCCCAGTATCTCTATTTGCACATCATGATCTGCACGCCTTTCACACCTGTGTTAATGCTACATTGTAATTATTTCGCCTCTATGGCCTATTTATTGCCTTACCTCCCTAATCTTCTACATTTGCATACACTGCACAAAGATTTTTCTATTGTGTTATTGACTGTATATTTGTTTATGTGTAACTCTGTGTTGTGGTTTTTGTTGCACTGCTTTGCTTTATCTTGGCCAGGTCGCAGTTGTAAATGAGAACTTGTTCTCAACTGGCCTACCTGGTTAAATAAAGTTGAAATAAATAAAAATAATAAAACTTTTTCTTCCGTTTGTCTTCTGTGGTTAGGTACTGAGACTTGGCTAGCTTACCTGCAAGGCTTAGCTAACTTGGCTAGCTCGCCAAAAGACTAACTATCCTACTAACTAGTTTTTCTTCCTGGAAGGGTGTAATTACTTGGTCGCTCTTTTGTTTAGCTCAACCTACTGTAGTTTCACGTTGATTAGACTGACCATCCTAGCTTCACTGCTTTTCAGTCGAGAGCCACGCTTTTGTTTGTCACAAGACCAACATAGTGTTAGCTTCCTTTGGCTAACATTGTGTTAACTAGCTAGGCTACTAGCCTGGGTCTCGAATGTGAAGAAGCACCCCCTGTTTCAGTCTCCAGTATCTATGCTGCAATAGTCTATGTGCCGGGGGGCTAGGGTCAGTCTGTCCTGTCTGGTGTAATTCTCCGGTCTTATCTGGTGTCCTCTGTGATCTTAGGTATGCGCCCTCTAATTATTCCATCTCCCCCTCCTCCCGGAGTACCTGAGCCCTACGATCCTGCCTCAGGACTACCTGGCCTGACGATTCCTGGCTGTCCCCGTCTCCAATCCGCCTGGTCGTGCTGTTGATCCAGTTTCCACTGTTTTGCCTGTGCCAATGGAACCCTGACCTGTTCTTCCTAGATTCCTGCCTATCTAGGGAGTTTTTCCTAGCCACCGTACTTCTACATCTGCATTGCTCTTTGGGGTTTTAGGCTGGGTTTCTGTATAAGCACTTTGTGACAACTGCTGATGTAAAAAGGACTTTATAAATACATTTGAGAGATGTATTGATTGACTGATGTAACGTTCGACAATCCCCAGTCATGCGTCCATTATTGGGATTTTTCTGCTAACACTCTCTGTCTGAAAGTGCACAAGGCAGCCCAAAGTGGTTCGTCTTCTGTTCTGCCTTCAAGCAGGAGACTGCCTCACCTACCCAGCCATCATGGGCAGATGTTACCGAGGACCTTCACCCACTTTTCCAGGGCTTGGCCTCAGAGGAGGGAAAGGGGACCTCGTCATCGACAAAGTTAATGGCGAGGGCATGACAGACCACCTCCAGGCAGCGAAGGAGGAAGAGGACGAGGAGGCACAAACCGTTACCCCTTTTCCCAGTTCCGCCCTTAGCGTGGCATCTGTGGCGGATGACAGATATTTGTTCATCAACATCTTCAAACAGGAAGCGGCCAGACTCAGAATCAAGCCAATGGTGGTCGAGCAGTCACTGGCTAACCACCTCAACCCCAGTGCCTCGTCACTGACAGACAAACCGTTTCTCCGAGTCCATCTACCAAAAGGTTTACATGTCTGTCCCACATTCTGTATGGGTGTTGAACTGCCGGCTTACCAGGCTGATTTAAGGCTAGAGACACACAATCGCTTAGCTATCGACATGTCTAACCCAGACCTTTGGGAGGAGATCTGTGTAATCACAGACCTCTGAGCATCCAGGGGCACCATTCAAGGCTGTGGCTGTGCCATGAGCCTTGCGGTGGTAGGGGAGAGAGCCCTGTGGTCAGGTTGTCCAGCCTGTCGGATAAGGAGAAAGCAGATTTCATTGACGCTCCTGTCGAGCCAAAGGAATTGTTTGGGCCAGCTGTCAACGCCATGCGGCAGAAGGGTAAACTTTGAAAATAAGAGGGTGAAGCCTTCAACTTCTGCCTCCTCTGTAGACCCAGGAATCGTGGATGCCCGGCCTAGCTCTCCACAAGTCAAGGCTTTGTGGAGGCTTTGTGAGAAGGCAATTCGGTGGCACCAGGGCTTTCCGCAGGAATCCCCCAGCAACGCAGCAGGCATCAATCACACAGATTGGATCCCCAAACAGGGGCCGACAGTGGGGAAAACGGTCCTTTGCTGCAGGCACATTGAAATGCCTGAGGGTCGAAACGTTGTTATAAATAAAATCACCTGGGATTTTTTTATTTTATTTTCTGTTTTGCATTGAGGTCCCACCTCTGGCCTGCTGGCCCCCCTACCTCTGTTCCAGCTCAGCCCAGTCAAAACTGTTCACTGCTCTGGCACCCCAATGGTGGAACAAGCTCACTCACGACGCCAGGACAGCGGAGTCAATCACCACCTTCCGGAAACACCTGAAACCCCACCTATTTTAGGAATACCTGGGATAGGATAAAGTAATCCTTCTACCCCCCCCCCCTTACCCCCTCCCCAAAAAAGATATAGATGTACTATTGTAAAGTGGTTGTTCCACTGGATATCATAAGGTGAATGCACCAATTTGTAAGTCGCTCTGGATAAGAGCGTCTGCTAAATTACGTAAATGTAATGCCCCTGCAGAGAAGAAGGAGCACCCGACCTAGGGGTACGCCCCCTGCGGCAGAGAGGGGCAGCCAACAGTTCACCCCATCTTCTGGACTGCCACCTCTCGGGTGGAGCACAGATCCCCACAATAGGGGAGACGCACGTCTGTGCACCTCCTAAAATCCTTCCCTTTGTGCAGCACGCATTCTCATGTGTTCACTCTCAAGGAAGACGGAGGTGGTGTGGGGGCTGTGCTTTGGAAAAGTGGGTGGGGTTATATCCTGCCTGTTTGGCCCTGTCCGGGGGTATCGTCGGATGGGGCCACAGTGTCTCCCGACCCCTCCTGTCTCAGCCTCCAGTATTTATGCTGCTAGGGTCAGTCTGTTATATCTGGAGTATTTCTCCTGTCTTATCCTGTGTCCTGTGTGAATTTAAGTATGATCTCTCTAATTCTCTCTCTCACTCTTTCTCTCTTTCTTTCATTTTTTCTCTCTTTCTTTCTTTCTTTCTTTCTCTCAGAGGACCTAAGCCCTAGGACCATGTCTCAGGACTACCTCGCCTGATGACTCTTTGCTGTCCCCAGTCCACCTGGCCATGCTGCTGCTCCAGTTTCAACTGTTCTGCCTGCGGCTATGGAATCCTGACCTGTTCACCGGACGTGCTACCTGTCCCAGACCTGCTGTTTTCAACTCTTTAGTGACAGCAGGAGCGGTAGAGATACTCTGAATGATCGGCTATGAAAAGCCAACTGACATTTACTCCTGAGGTGCTGACCTGTTGCACCCTCGACAGTCACTGTGATTATTATTATTTGACCCTGCTGGTCATCTATGAACATTTGAACATCTTGGCCATGTTCTGTTATAATCTCCACCCGGCCCAGCCAGAAGAGGACTGGCCACCCCTCATAGCCTGGTCCTTCTCTAGGTTTCGTCCTAGGTTCTGGCCTTTCTAGGGAGTTTTTCCTAGCCACCGTGCTTCTACACCTGCATTGCTTGCTGTTTGGGGTTTTAGGCTGGGTTTCTGTACACCACTTTGAGATATCAGCTGATGTAAGAATGGTTTTATAAATACATAGTTCAAGCAGCCTGTGCGTGAAGACTAATTGTCAGTCGTCACCATGCAAAAAATAAATTGAAAGGGACACTTGCACCATTGCCACCAGAGGATTATCCGGCACCAATGGTGAGCGAGAGTCTACCGACACCAGAGCAGGGAACTGGCACACATGCGCAGTCCAGCCCTGGGTCTGGTCCACAGTTACGAAGGGGTACAGACTGTAGTTTGTTCTGAGACCACCCGTTTTCAATGTCATTTTGGAATCAGAAGCAACTGGCGAATCAGCATGCATACTAAAGCAGGAAATCTCCTCTCTATTAAGCAACGGGGCTATCAGGGCAATACCAGTGGCAGAGAGACACCTCGGCTTCTACTCCCGGTACTCTCTGGTTCCCAAAAAACGGTAAGTGTTCATCCCATTCTGGACCTACGGGGCTTCAACAACTATCTGAAGAAGTTCACGTTCATTATGCTTAAGTTCAACGTGCTGTCTTGCTCTATTTGTTGAGGCGTCTGGATCACAACAGTCGACCTGCAGAACACTTATTTTCACATAAGCATCCTGTCAGCACAAAGGAGGTTTCTAAGGTTTGCTTTTCAAGGCACAACCTATGAATACCTTACCGTCCCTTTCAGGCCAGCGCTAGCTCCCTGACCGTTTAGCAAGTGTGTAGAGGCAGCCCTCACACCCCTTATCAGGCAACATTCTTGAGCGACCGCATCACCAAATTCATAGGTAGAAATACATTCAACAGGCAACATTGGCTTCAGAAACCGCTAGTTTGATCCGATCTGTTTCCTGGCTGGCAAAGTACTAGGATGTTGTCCCTGGTTTTGAATCTGAATTAGAGAACTGCATTTTAAAACTGAATCTGAATGCATCTGATAAACTTGAAATAACAGTTTGTTGGTGCCTTTAGTAGTGGTTTATTTGCAGCAATTCGACCATGAAGGCCTGATTCACACAGTCTCCTCTTAACAGTTGTTGAGATGTGTCTGTTACTTGAACTCTGTGAAGCATTTATTTGGTCTGCAATCTGAGGTGCAGTTAACTCTAATGAACTTGTCCTCTGCAGCAGAGGTAACTCTGAGTCTTCCATTCCTGTGGCGGTCCACATGAGAGCCAGTTTCATCACAGCGCTTGATGGTTTTTGCGACTGCACTTAAAGACACTTTCAAAGTTCTTGAAATGTTCTGTATTGACTGACCTTCATGTCTTAAAGTAATGATGGACTGTCGTTTCTCTTTGCTTATTTGAGCTGTTCTTGCCATAATATGTACTTGGTCTTTTACCAAATAAGGCTATCTTCTGTATACCACCCCTACCTTGTCACAAAACAACTGATTGGTTCAAATGCATTAAGAAAGAAATTCTACAAATTAACTTTTAACAAGGCACACCTGTTAATTGAAATGCATTCCAGGTGACTACCTCATGAAGCTGGTTGCGAGAATACCAAGAATGTGCAAAGCTGTCATCAAGGCAAAGTGTGTCTCTTTGAAGAATCTCAAATAAATATTTTGATTTGTTTAACACTTTTTTAGTTAGTACATGGTTCCATATGTGTTACTTCATAGTTTTGATGTCTTCACTGTTATTCCACAATGTAGAAAATAGTAACAATAAAGAAAAACCCTGGAATGAGTAGGTGTGTCCAAACCTTTGACTGGTACTGTATATTCAAATTTTCCTCTCTCTTTTCCCTCTGCACCCCTCCATCTCTCTTCCTCCCCTTCCCCCTCTCTTTCTCTCCCTCTCATCTTTCTCATCCCTCTGTACTCTGATTCATTTGCTGACCTGATTACTCATCATGCTGTTGGCAGTTTTAATGAGCCTTTCAAGAAACCTCCACATTACTACTTGTTGGAGATCATGACCACAGATCAACCACTCAATGGCCACACACACTGACCAACATCGACCACATCCTGGGGAGTGATGACAGAATATGGACCGCATGGTCATCTGCGTAACTTCATCCAAAAAATAAAACGGGGAAAAAAAATAGGTGAAACTTGTCCAATAAGAAACACTCGTTTTTTTTCTACATCGTGTCCTGCTGAACACACCCAGGTCACACAGCACAGTCGAGGAGGAGGAGATTCTCAAGGGAACAAGCATGTCTTTTTGCTCTGTGGTGTGGTTCTCAAGAGGTCAGGGGCCTTGAGGATTTAAAGACAATCAACTCGAGCAGTTCAAGAATTGCCTTCATTCATGAGCACAACCCACTGGGCACAGACAACAACTCAAAGTCTATTCCAATTTCATTGAAATGACGTGGAAACAACATTGATTCAACCAGTGTTTGCCCAGCGGGAAGCATCTCACTCTGGAGAAAGCTGCAGTCGTTGCAGATGAGTTTGTGTTGACACAAAACTACAAACAAATCACACAGTAGTTATCCCTACACAAAAAGCAATCCAGAGGAGTCACTTCCTACAACGAGGTTTCAGTCTTGTTCCGCAGTGGCCAAAGATAAGGATTGTCAAAACCAGTTTTTTTTGTATCTGCCAGTTTGTCATTACTTCCGTGAGAAAGGACACATTGTCTCTGTGTCCTAAGTTGAAACAGATAAATGAGGGAGAAAAAGCTATTTCTTCTTGTGGGAGCACTCCAGACAGTTAAGGCTCTGGTTGGGATAGATTATCTCCTAGACAAGATTTTGGATCAGATGTGTATGAAGCCTTTGTTTCAGACGGGTTAGTGTCTCTGCAGAGTGGTGATGCTGTTGAACAGCCTGTGAAGATACTGCAAGACACTTGGGCAGCCCAATCCTTGATTTTGTTTATCCTTTGTCTGACCCTTCAGCAACTGGTTACAGTGTGTTAGTTCAAGGCGTGGAGATGGGTTGCATGGAAGTTCCTTTCTATAATGTCAAACTCAAATCTGGTCTTGCTACTGGGTCGGTCCATCGTCGTTGGAGTGAGGCGTAGCCTACCGGCGAAGGGAGTCTCAATTTTGGGCAACGATTTGGCTGGTGGGAAGGTCGTGTCAAGTTCTGTTATTTGTAAGGAACCCAGAGTAGAGGAACCTGATGTGTTATCAGAAAGGTACCCTAGAGTGTCCCCTGCATGTGTGGTTACACTTGCTATGTCTAAGAAGAGCAAGTCTGTAGTTGAGGAGGACGTCAGCGATTCCACCATGTTCGATCTGTCTGAGACATTTATGTGTGGTTCTGATTTCGGTAAACCTCCTGAGTTGACCTCTCCTTTGAAAACACCAAATGTGAGCGAGTTTCTAGGACCTCTGAAAGAAGAGAGGGTCCCTACAGTTAACACTTCAATGTCTAGGAAGCAGCTGATTGCTGAACAGAGTAAAGATGCTTCCCTCTCCCCTCTTTTTGCTGAGATGTGTCCAGAGGAGGAGTTTGATGAAATTCGTGTGAGTTACTTTGACAGAGATGGTGTTCTGATGAGGCGTTGGGGAACAGCAGGACAGTCTGCGGCTCTGCTGGTAATGTAAACATGACGTAATACACTGGACATTACAACAACACAGCAGACAGGCTGGAGAATGGGTTATTGATAGACATGTGGCTCGCTCATGTGTTTCTGAATGGTGAGGAGAGATTGCCCAGGAAATTAAGCGATCAAGGGAGGGAGGGAGGGAGGGAGGGAGCGAGAGATGACAAAGAGGGGCAGATAACTCAGCCTTTAGTGTGGAGGAGAGAGAGAAGGGGGGATGGAGGCGGAGGGAGAAGGGAAGGTTAAATGAAAACCACATGCAGGTTGAATCTCTCTTATTGTCTTCAACTCAAACCAGCTGGCTGCTCCTGGCTTATCCTTCAATATAAACATCCCTGCAGTCTCCCTTGCACAAACACACATATACACACACACTTACAGTATACATACACACACGCATGCACTCAGTGTTCTCCTGACCAGTGAACTAAAACAGCCAAGATCATATACTGCCTCATGTACCTGCATCCTCCTACACTCTCTCTCTCTCATACACACGCATACGCACACGCACGCACGCACGTTGGTTGGGGGGGGGGGGGGGGGGGGTTGTGGAGACAGGAAATAGCCTCTCCAGCTCCGAAGCCTCTGCTGTTGATCTTGGCATGCTGCAAAGCATGCTGGGGGATAAACTGCAGCTGAGTGGACTAACAGGCCTGCCCTGGCTAATGCACGCGCACACACACACACAAAATGTGGAGTGTGTTTTATGGATTATTGCTGAGTCACATATCGCTATTCCCCATTTCCTCCTCTTCGTCTCTGTTTCATCCTTCTCCTTCTTAGTATTGCTCTCTCTCCCCCTCTCTCTGTCTTGTTGACCTGACATCAGTTTATCGAGCCCTGGCATACATCCGCATGCACACACACACACACAAATATGCATGTGTGTTATAACTTGTGTGTGGCAGGATTGTGGCCAGAGAGTTGATTGCTGTTTTCTCCCTCCAACAGTAATGGCTAGCAGACCGACAGGTCGGAACAACTGAGAATAGAAAGAAAGGGTTGCAGCATGTTTTTGTTGTTGAGTCATTAGTCTGCCTGTTGTTTGTCCAAACATCAGACGCTTTCTGTTTATGACTGCTGGGGAGTGTGTGTGTGTGTGTGTGTGTGTGTGTGTGTGTGTGTGTGTGTGTGTGTACTGGACCCTATCCTCCTACCAGATGCTATTGAAATGAAGGTAACTACTAGTACAACTCTCTGTTCCTGAGCCAGGTACACATGCCAGCTCTCATTCTCTCTCTCGCTGTGTGTATATGAGAGAGTGTTGTGCGTGCTTATGTGTGTGTTGGCAGGAGATGTGACAGCAGGAACAGTCATCAGCAGGACAGAGTAGGGGGCCGGAGAAGGTCTACAGTTCATAGTTCAACATCGCAGAGCCGTGATAGGCCAACGATCCATAATGACCAGTAGGCTGGTAAATATACCATAACGGGACAGAACTATCATGGCCAACTCAGCTGTAGACACACCAAGGGCGTTCTCATTTCCTATATACGATGATGCCCCTTTGAGAGAGTGGGTCAGTTAATGGCAGTGGGTGAGGAGGAAGAGGAGGGGTGGGGAGGGATGAGGCTGACAGAGACAGATGTGTGTGTCTGTGGTCTGGTGCCACTCTGGCTCCTGGCACTCTCTAACGCGCTATATCAGAACTGCTTCCGCGCGCGTGCGTGCGCGCACACACACACACACACACACAATGGGTGGACTGTAAATAGCGCTGATGGACTCTTGATGATCTTGTTCCTGGAGAGAGGAGCAGGAAGAGGAGAGGAGATGAGACAGTTGGAGTTTGCTGCCATCTTGTTACTGCTACTGAGCACCTGAACCTGAACACATACACACACACTGTTTGAGTAATCAGCGTTCCCAGAGAGATTCCCGTCAGGCCCCAGGGTTGTCCCTGGGGGACGGATATCAGCACTCTGACCCATCCGGAGCTCTGAAGCACCGACTCTCTCTTCCTTTCTCTCACATCGTTGTTCTACTACTGGCTCCGAGTGTTTACTGGAAACTTCATATTTACCTCGCTGAGTACGGCAATTTCCACTGAGGAGAAAAGCATCTGTGTTTCCACCGTTGGAAATCTGTGTGTGTGTGTGCAGTCTAGCACTTAAAAGGGTTCTTCGGTTGTCCCCATAGGAAAACCCTTTGAAGGACCCTTTTTCATTTCCGGTAAATGGAATCCAAAAGTATTTTACCTGGAACCAAAAAGGGTTCTCCTATGGGGACAGCTGAAGAACCCTTTTGGAAGCCTTTTTTCTATACTGTACAATTCTTTCACTACGTAACTACAATGCTTTAACAATATAACCTATCACAGGATAGGGACAACTACAATGTTTTCATAATGTAACTGCAACCATTACAATAGTTTCTTATTGACTGATACACTGACAGCTGAAACGCAGTGAGAACATGTCGCTAACGACCCCCAAGGAAAAATCAATCCCATAATGCTTATGGTGGTCTGGGGAAGAGTTTACTCTGTACAAGAGGTCAATCCTACATGAGCTGTACACCAGCAGAGAGGTGTGTGTGTGTGTGTGTAAGCATGCATGCATAAAGGATGTCACGCTGCTTGCTTAGCGAGTACCACTTCCTCCTGAATCAGCTCACACCGAGGCTCAAACCCAGGACTTCTGCCTTACTAGCAAACATGACCACCCTCCTGAAGTATCTTACCAGTCGGCGCCACGTGAAAAGCTAGACCACGCATCTCTAAGATCTCTGAAATATGTGGGTCCTTTGCACCTGTAATGTCTAGAGCCAGGTGTTTTGGTTGTTTTTTGTGGGTTTTCTTTGACCGTTATTTCCAGCACTGGGTTTGCTGCAGTACAAAAATCCTAGGAAACGATCTTTTATTGACACAAGTAGTCTCCAATCAATTATTTCATGTCTGGTTGTGCATGAGTATTTGGTGGTGGGGGATTGCCTAAACTAGGGGAGGGGGGGAATACTATTTGTAGATCAGTGATTCTGCACCTCACTTTGCTCAAGCTGATCCTCTCCAATAGACTCAATCCCTGATCATCGGAGGTTATAAGAATGGGGAAATTAGGACAGTAAATGGGGAGAGACTATGAATCCAACCAGAACCCAGAACATTCCTGTAACGTTTCCTAAAGGTTCTCTTTTGGTTCTTAGAAAAATAACTTTCACAGGGAACTTTGCTATTTTGGTAAGGTAGAAACACATTGTTCTGAGAACGTTCAAATACAATAATGTTATTTTTTGGTAAATTAGGACTTTCACTTAACGTTCCCTGTGGTTCCCGTTTGGTTGATGGAAGAGAAAAAGTTCTGGGAATGTTGCATATCTAAGGGCCTTATTGGATCAAACTGCTGAAAGAGGAGATAAAGTGTGTGTGGAGGTGAGTGCACATCATTTTGTAAATAACTTGTTTTTTCTTCCACCAAAAAAACTTGGAAGAAAGTTGAACATATTGAACATGGAGTGGGGGATTACACAGGCCTTCTGAAAGATCTGGTGAAGGTGAAGATGATGAACAAGAAAAAAAGGAGAACAGAGGAAATGTTTATGAAGTAATATGGAATGAGGAACTTCACAGAACTTTTGGAAGAACTCAAGGAAATTGAGAGTGAGGCTGAATTAGATGTAAATCAGATTGCAGATTTCTCCGAACCCGTGATATACAACAAATTGATAACTGCAATTATAATTGTGTTAATTGTTCATATGTAAATTGTGTAATCCCGGGTGTGTGTGTGTTCCCAACTTCATAACTTTCCCAGAACGTTAAGAAAAAATATGTTATCTGTGAAAATATAAAAAATGTAAATTCACAATATCGAAGAAAAAAAGAGTGCCAATACCCCACTGGGACGCATTACAGATGAAAATATATTCTGCAAAACCTGCAATTTACACTGAACAAAAATATAAACACACCATGTAAAGTGTTGGTCCTATGTGTTGGTCCTATTGGTCCTGAAATAAAAGATCACAGAAATGTGCCATACACAGACAAATAGTATTTCTCTCCAATTTTGTTCACAAAATTGTTTAAATCGCTGTTAGTGAGCATTTCTCCTTTGCCAAGATAATCCATCCATCTGACAGGTGTGGTGTATCAAGAATCTGATTAAACAGCACGATCATTACACAGGTGTACCTTGCACTGGGGACAATAAAAGGCCACTTTAAAATATGCAGTTACTCTGAATTATATTCTGACACTTGAATAGTTCTCTGCCTGTAAATACACTCAGCCAGAACAACGGTAACGTCTTCACCCAGCTCTCCCACAAAATACAGTTTGAATAACATATTGTTATTGTTTGCAGCGGTGACACGCAGCCCAACCTGTTTAGCAAAAAAATAAATGTTATTTTATGTAAAAAATGTATTCCTGTTTTGAATGTTATTTTGGCATTAATACATGTCACATATCAGTTTGCAAACAATATATATATATATATTTTTTTTTAAGTTAATTGTTAGTTTGTTTTTTGCTTTCTTGAGTAAGGCAGCTCCAAAATGCAGGTGTTTCAGCCTAGCTCAGTGCTTTCGGTGGTGGTGGGTCAGCCAGCGGAAAATATGGAGCGTAGGGGTTGGTAATGTTCTCTAGTTGTGCTATGATTGGCTCAGTGTTTTGTCACTCATGGGTACACTACGTCACCGCAAAATCTACGGGGAAGAGCTCAGCAGGGGATCAAATACTTTTTTCCCTCACTGTATGTATACGGTAGCTAAGAAAGTAATACTAAGTGTATTTTCTGTGTAAAGCTGTTGGTAGCCCATGTGCCTAACCCTAATAATGTGCCTAACCCTAATAATCCCTTTTCCCCTCATACCTTAGCCTACTGTTCTGACTTGGTGGTGCACATTTAGCCTATAGCCTGTTTTAGAGAAATGTCATCATTGAATATTGTAAGAGCTTTCATTGTCTGCTTATATGCCATGTTTATTTATCCTACAGTTCTGACTTGGTATACAGGGAGAATACTGTAAGAACGGCCCATGTTCTGAATTCTGTCGCTGTACATTTCAAAAGTGCTGACCAAATAGTTATATTGACTCCGTCCGTTCTAGCTCGCTCATTAATGTCTAAATTGAAATGACCTCTTATCCGCTCGTCGTCCCCTTATGCCATAGTTTATACATCTCAATTGTCAGTAGAAACCACATTTGTTTAAGCAAGGCAGCCATATCAGCTCTGTTTTTTTACAAGGCAGTAAATGAGGCTGAATGAACTGTTTTGCTGCCAGACAAGGCTCCGCTTATAGTCAGGTGTAACAGTGGTAAGGTGTTGGAACTGCTGTTGGGACTCTGCTGTTGGGACAGCTTTATGTAGGCCCTAAGAGTTTTTGGGCACCGTTTGTCACCGTTATAGTGCAATTAATGTATTGTTTAGTGTTGTGGCTTTGCTGGCATGCATAAAAATACATTTAAAAAAATGGAGTTTGCCCCACCAAGATTTACGTGCTAAAATCGCCACTGCTTGTGTACCAGTGGACTCATCTGTTATTATGGAGATGTTTTCAGTTTTTTTGACCAGACTGCGCCCCTATTCTTTACATTGGTGTTAATGAATGCGCAGATTTTGGGATTGTCAATTTTTTCAGCATTTACGTTTTTAAATATATTTCTATAGTGAATGATAATTGCTACTTTATTTGGAAATAGACTACATTTTCTTAGATAAAATGCATCTTAGTCCCATATGTTGATAACAGACAATTCATAAATGCAATATTTATGTTGATAGTGTCCTTAAGATAGGCTAATAATTTTGTGCATTACGCTAAAGCATAGACTGCTGATGAGAATAATTTTCGGGAAACAAATCAATCCACATCGTTAGGAATTTATTTTGGACTAATTGGATAATTATGTTAGAAGATCATGGTATGCATACGTGACAATTAATTCACACATGGCGTGAGAAGGTGCTATATCGGCCTCTTGAGGTCCTATGATTGAAATGCTGGGTAGGAAAAAAAACGACCAAAACGCCTGGAACTAGTAATGCCTGACTGTGGATCTAATTAAAAGGGACACTGAGTTATGAAACAGGATCCTCTTGTTTAAATACCATATATATATATATATATATATATATATATATATATAAAATATAAATAATATCAGAGAGGAAGACTCACACCCATCCACATCCTTGCCTATTTCCATACAGTTCCTGTTTTCAGGACGTACTTTATAGAGTATCAATTACACACACGCACACACACAGCCCGAAGCCAGAGAAAACAGGGCTGTTGTGAACGTCGAAACAAAAAGACAATTTTAGAAAGTTCCTCCTGAGCGGGGAAACAAAGGGGGGAAGAGAGATGACGTCGCACATAGAGAACTAGAGGGTCAACTTGTGGCATGGTTGACACACCCTGGGAACTCACAGTACAAGGTCTACACACACACACACACACACACACACACACACACACACACACATTTTAATTACAAATTAAAAGCTGAAATGTCTTGAGTCAATAAATATCTAAAAACATTTCCTTAACAAGTCACGTAATAAGTAGCGTGGACTCACTAAAAGTACAATAATGCAATAACAGTGTTTAACATAATTTTTGAGCAACTACCTCATCTCTCTGTACCCCACACATACAATTGTCTGTAAGGTCCCTCAGTAGAGCAGTGCATTTCAAACACAGATTCAACCACAAAGACAAGGGAGATTTTCCAATGCCACGCAAAGGGCTCTTCCCCCCTTTGTTTCCCCGCTCAGGAGGAACTTTCTAAAATTGTCTTTTGGTAGATGGGTAAAAATAAAAAAAGCAGACATCGAATATCCCTTTGAACATGGTGAAGTTATTAATTACACTTTGGATGGTGTATCAATAAACCCAGTCACTACAAAGATACAGGTGTCCTTCCTAACTCAGATGGAGAGGAAGGAAACCACTCAGGGATTTTACCATGAGGCCAATGGTGACTTTAAACAGTTACAGAATTTAATGGCTGTGACAAGAGAACACTGAGGATGGATCAACAACATTGTAGTTACTCCACAATACTAACCTAAATGACAGAGTGAAAAGATGGAAGCCTGTACAGAATAGAAATATTCCAAAATCCTGCATCCTGATTACAACAAGGCACTAAAGTAATACTGCAAAAAATGTGGCAAAGCAATTAACTTTTTGTCCTGAATACTAAGTGTTATGTTAGAGGGGCAAATCAAATGCAAAACATTACTGAGTACCACTTTCCATATTTTCAAAAATAGTGGTGGCTGCATCATGTCATAGGTATGCTTGCATCCCTAAGACCGGGTGTGGTAACTCGTATGTCTAAAATTTAGTAAAGATGTTTGGTACAGTGGGACTTTTAGGAAAGGGGCTTTATAAATGAAAACATAGCAATGTATCAACCTACGCGACATCAAAGAGGGCCTACCAACTTTCTGGTAGAGAATGCAGCCATGAGTACTAAAATTGTCGCCTGTAATAAAGCGCAGTGCGCTATGATAAACTGAATCTAACAGCTTTAATGAAGTGGCAGCTGTGTTCATGTAGATGTCACCATAGACTAGGACTGATAGGAACATCGATTGAATAATTTGCTTTCTACTATTTAGCGAAGAAGCCCATTTTATTCTCAGTTTCTTAACTAATTAATTAAAATGCTTTTTAAAAGCCCGCTTTTCATCTATCCAGATATTTGTAAGCAGGGACACGATCAATATGGACACAATCCAAAGTACATATGCATAAATCAGAGTTATTTTATTCGCTCTAGAAAACATTCAATACTAATTTCAGGTCAATAAAGTTTTTCTGTAATACAATGAAGGCAGACTGTAGTTCAGTAGAGCCTGGTCAAACGTGGGGGCAATTGCATAGCCAACAGTATCATCAGCATACAAGTGCAGGTTACAATTTTCTACAGGAAAGTTGATATTGTTCATGTAAACAGTAAAAAGTAAAACCCAGAATCGACCCCTGCGGGACACCTTTCGCAATATCCAGGAAAATTGATTTTACACCATCAGTAGATACACATTGAGTTCTACAGTGCATTGCAAAAGTATTCACCTCCCCCTTGGCTTTTTTCCTATTTTGTTGCATTACAACGTGTAATTTAAATAGAATTTTATTTGGATTTAATGTAATGGACATACACAAAATAGTCCAAATTGGTGATGTGAAATGAAACAAATAACTTGTTTAAAAAAATTCAAAAAACGGAAAAGTGGTGCGTGCATATGTATTCACCCCCTTTGCTATGAAGCTCCTAAATAAGATCTGGTGCAACCAATTACCTTCAGAAGTCACATAATTAGTTAAATAAAGTCCACCTGTGTGCAATCTAAGTGTCACATGATCTGTCACATGATCTCAGTATATATATATATATATACATATATATACACATACACACCTGTTCTGAAAGGCCCCAGAGTCCGCAACACTGCTAAGCAAGGGGCACCACCAAGCAAGCAGAACTATGAAGACCAAGGAGCTCTCCAAACAGGTCAGGGACAAAGTGGTGGAGAAGTACAGATCAGGGATGGGCTATAAAAAATATCTGAAACTTTGAACATCCCACAGAGCACTATTAAATGCATTATTAAAAAAATTGAAAGAATATGGCACCTCAACAAACCTGCCAAGAGAGGGCCGCCCACCAAAACTCACAGACCAGGCAAGGAGGGCATTAATCAGAGAGGCAACAAAGAGACCAAAGATAACCCTGAAGGAGCTGCAAAGCTTGGAGTATCTCTCCATATGACCACTTTAAGCCGTATACTCCATAGAGCTGGGATTTATGGAAGAGTGGCCAGGAAAAAGCCATTGCTTAAAGAAAAAAATAAGCAAACATGTTTGGTATTCGCCAAAAGGCGACTCCCCAAACATATGGAAGAAGGTACTCTGGTCAGATTAGACTAAAATGTAGCTTTTTGGCCATCAAGGAAAACGCTATGTCTGGCGCAAACCCAACACCTTTCATCACCCCGAGAACACCATCCCCACAGTGAAGGATGGTGGTGGCAGCATCATGCTGTGGGGATATTTTTCATCGGCAGGGACTGGGAAACTGGTCAGAATTGAAGGAATGATGGATGGCGCTAAACACAGGGAAATTCTTGTGTGAAACCTGTTTCAAGTCTTCCAGAGATGTGAGACTGGGACGGAGGTTCACCTTTCAGCAGGACAATGACCCTAAGCATACTGTTAAAGCAGCACTTGAGTGGTTTAAGGGGAAACATTTAAATGTCTTGGAATGGCCTAGTCAAAGCCCAGACCTCAATCCAATTGAGAATCTGTGGTATGACTTAAAGATTGCTGTACACCAGCGGAACCCATCCAACTTGACGGAGCTGGAGCAGTTTTGCCTTGAAGAATGGGCAAAAATCCCAGTGGCTAGATGTGCCAAGCTTATAGAGACATAACCTCAAGAGACTTGCAGCTGTAATTGCTACAAAAGGTGGCTCTACAAAGTATTGACTTGGGGGGGGGGGGTGAATAGTTATGCACGTTCATGTTTTCTGTTTTTTTTGTCTTATTTCTGGTTTGTTTCACAAAAAAAAATATTTTGTATCTTCAAAGTGGTAGGCATGTTGTGTAAATCAAATGATACAAACCCCCCTAAAATCTATTTTAATTCCAGGTTGTAAGGCAACAAAATAGGAAAAATGCCAGGGGGGTGAATACTTTCACAAGCTACTGTATTTGCAAGTAATTTAAAAAAAACAGTTACATGCAGCCTGGTCTAGGCCAATTGAGGAAAGCCTCTGAATTAGCAGTAAGTGATCAACACTATCAAAAGCTTTTGACAGGTCAATGAAGAGGGCAGCATAATATTTCCTTTTATCCTTACAGTTAAACACATAATGTATAAATAAGGATGCAGCAGAGATAGTAATATGACCTGGTCTAAAACCCAAATAATGTACATTTAGAATACATTTCAAGGATAAGAATATCTTAGCTGGGAATAATCAAGGATTCTAATATTTTAGGTAGGCAAGACAGTTTAGAAATAGGGCAATGATTATTTAGGTGACAAGGGTCACCACCTTTGTGAAGGGAGAGTACATGGGCCGCCTTCCAAACCTTGGGGATAGTACCATATATAATCGTCAAGTTAAAAATATGGGCTAATGATTCAGCAATCAGGGGGGCAGCGGGCTGCAGCAAAAATGAATAAAGCATATCAGCCCCAGTGGATTTTTGAAATAATGCACAGCCCCATGTCGCAAGGATCTGTACACAATTTCTGGAAGCTGAAAATGTCCCAGTTCCATGGCCTGCATACTCACCATACATGTCACCCATTGAGCATGTTTGGGATGCTCTGTATCAACGTATATGACAGCGTGTTCCAGTTCCCGCCAATATCCAGCAACGTCACACAGCCATTAAAGAGGAATGGGACAACGTTCCAAAGGCCACAATCAACCGCCTGATCAACACTATGCAAAGGAGATGTGTTGTGCTGCATGAGGCAAATGGTGGCCCCTACTTTTTTTTTAAAGGTATTTGTGGCCAACAGATGCATACCTGTATTCCCAGTCATGTGAAATCCATAGATTAGGGCCTAATTCATTTATTTGAATTTAATGATTTCCTTATATGAACTGTAACTAAGTAAAATATTTGCAATTGTTGTATGTTGCGATTTATATTTATATATACACACTACCGTTGAAAAGTGTTAGAACACCTATTCATTCAGGGTTTTTATTTATTTATACTATTTTCGACATTGTAGAATAACAGTGAATACATCAAAACAATGAAATAACACACATGGAAACATGTAGTAAACAAAAAAAAGTGTTAAACAAATCAAAATATATTTTATCTTTGAGATTCTTCAAATAGCCCCCCTTTGCCTTGATGACATCTTTGCACACTCTTGGCATTCTCTCAACCAGCTTTATGATGTAGTCACCTGGAATGCATTTCAATTAACAGGTGTGCCTTGTTAAAAGTGAATTTGTTTCCTTAATGCGTTTGAGCCAATCAGTTGTTTTGTGACAAGGTAGGTGTGGTATACAGAAGATAGCTCTATTTGGTAAAAGACCACACCCATATTATGGCAAGAACAACTCCGATAAGCAAAGAGAATCGACAGTCCATCATTACTTTAAGACAGGAAGGTCAGTCAACACGGAACATTTCAAGAACTTTGAAAGTTTCTTCAAGTGCAGTCGCAAAAAACATCAAGCGCTATGATGAAACTGTCTCTCATGAGGACCGCCACAGGAATGGAAGACCCAGAGTTACCTCTGCTGCAGAGGATACGTTCATTAGAGTTACGAGCCTCAGAAATTGCAGCCCAAATTAATGCTTCACAGAGTTCAAGTAACAAACACATCAACATCAACTGTTCATTAGAGACTGGTGGGTGGCTATTTGAGACAGCGTGAATCAGGCCTTCATGGTCAAATTGCTTCAAAGAAACCACTACTAATGGACACCAACAAGTAGAAGAGACTTGCTTGGGCCAAGAAACACAAGCAATGGACATTAGATCGGTGGAAATGTGTCCTTTGGTCTGGAGCCCAAATTGGAGATTTTTGGTTCCAACCGCCGTGTCTTTGTGAGACGCGGTGTGGGTGAACGGATGATCTCTGCCTGTGTATTTCCCACCGCAAAGCATGGAGGAGATGTTATGGTGTGGGGGTGCTTTGCAGGTGACACCGTCTGCGATTTATTTAGAATTCAATGCACACTTAACCAGCATGGCTACCACAGCATTATACAGCGTTACATAGCACGCGCTCCAGCAGGTATATCTCACTAGTCACCCCCAAAGCCTATTCCTCCTTTGGCCGCCTTTCCTTCCAGTTCTCTGCTGCCAATGACTGGAACGAACTGCAAAAATCACTGAAGCTGGAGACTCATATATCCCTCACTAGCTTTAAGCACCAGCTGTCAGAGCAGCTCACAGATCACTGCACATAGCCCATCTGTAAATAGCCCATCCAACTACCTCATCCCCATACTGTATTTTAATTTATCTTTCTCCTTGCACCCCAGTATTTATACTTGCACATTCATCTTCTGCACATCAATCACTCCAGTGTTTAATTGGTATATTGTAATTACTTCGCCACCATGGCCTATTTATTGCCTTACCTCATTTGCACACACTGTATATAGACTTTTTCTACTGTATTATTGACTGTATGTTTGTTTATTCCATGTGTAACTCTGTGTTGTTGTGTCGAACTGCTTTGCTTTATTCTTGGCCAGATCGCAGTTGTAAATGAGAACTTGTTCTCAACTAGTCTGCCTGGTTAAATAAAGGTGAAATAAAATTAAAAAAACACCATCCCATCTGGTTTGGGCATAGTGGGACTATCATTTGTTTTCAACAGGACAATGACCCAACACACCTCCAGGCTGTGTAAGGGCTATTTTACCAAGAAGGAGAGTGATGGAGTGCTGCATCAGATGACCTGGCCTCCACAATCCCCCGACCTCAACCAAATTGAGATGGTTAGGGATGAGTCGGACCGCAGAGTGAAGGAAAAGCAGCCAACAAGTGCTCAGCATATGTGAGAACTCCTTCAAGACTGTTGGAAAAGCATTCCAGGTGAAGCTGGTTGAGAGAATGCCAAGAGTTGGCAAAGCTGTCATCAAGGCAAAGGGTGGTTATTTGAAGAATATCAAACATATTTTGATTTGTTTAACATTTTTTTGGTTACTACATGATTTCATATGTGTTATTTCATAGTTTTGACGTCTTCACTATTATTCTACAATGTCGAAAATAGTAAAAATAAAGAAAAACCTTTGAATGAGTAGGTGTTCTACTCACGATAGTGCACTGGGCCTTTACTAGTCCTGTATTTGCGACCGATATAGCTGTCTGGAGTGTTAGCAAAAAAAAATGTTTGTGCATGCCACTGATAGGAGTGGAACCCGGTGTGGTCGGCTGCTGCAATTGCCCATCCGTGTCAAGGACCGACGAGTTTAGCATTGTGTGCTCCGAGATGCTGTTCTGAACACCACTGTTGTAGTGCACCTTTATTTACCCGTTTGTGGCGGATGATTCTTGCCATTCTCCTTCAACCTCTCATCAATGAGCTGTTTTCACCACAGGACTGCCGCTGATTGGATGCTTTTTGTTTGTCGCACCATTCTCGGTAAACTCTAGACACTTCATGTGTGAAAAGCCCGGCCGTTTGAGACACTGACGATAATACTCGTTTTTCCCATTCCAACGTTCAATAGAATAGTAACGGAATGTCTCGATGCCCGGGTTGTATGTTTTATATAGCAAACATAGCCACGTGACTCAGTCTGTAGGAGCGAACCTTTTTTGTGAACTGGGTGCTGTACCTAATAAGTGTATATGTAGGGCTCTATTTTAACAAACCTATTGCAATGGTAAATCTAAGATCAGGCTGTAGCCCTATAGGTTCAGGTGTGTGTCAGAAATATTGTTGCTTTTTTCCCCTATCACAATTATAGGCGCACTTGCTAGCGTTGTCGCAAAAGGGCTGGGTTTTGATGAATTAACAAGTTGTTGGTGTGTAGAGGCTTGCCCCCTCACTGGCCAATCAGAACGTCCTCCATGGCGAAATATGTGGTTGCATCAAGCTGTCTATTAACTGTCTTTTATGCTTTGCCTCGGAATAAACTCCAATTCCAATGTTAGTCCGTTATAGTTTGTTAAATCGCTTACAGAAACGGAATAACAAAATGTATACCTATCTTTAACGCATTTGTAGTCCACATTGTTCTAAGTAATTGCATGGCTTCAATAGCATTCACACTGATATAGGGGCTCGGCCTACTGTAAATTGCATTATGGCTGAGCATGGACTTGACAAACATTGTCAATAAGCAAGATTAAATGAATAAATGATAAGGCAAAAAAATTGAAGGAATAATTCTAATCAAATGCTAAACAAAACAACTTGTTTTAAATATGCGATGTCAGACTTACAGGCACCATAATTTCCCGTGGGCATATAATATTAAAACAAAGCTGACTATGGAGGGTTTATGTGCCTCCAAACGTATCACAGTTGCTGGACATTGATCCAATATAAATAGAACGGGAGAACGTCAACTCACCGTTATACTGCTCCAAAATTAGTAATATGTTTAATGAACAGAATTGTAACCACTTTACAGATCAGATCCCATAAATTGCATTGGACGCGACACGGACGTTATCACCATAAAACCAGGAAGAGGAATCATCCTAAATTTGGTTGTAATACAATTAAACGGAAAACAAGAAATTCTCTCTTGTTTCATGATGGGCATGAACACAATGTCTGCATCATGGATGGGGTTTTACATCTTAATTGAGAGGTGCTTGGTTTTTAATCAAATAAAATGGTTATTAAAAAAAATCGTTTTTTTGGTACGGTTCAAAATATGAAGTAGCTATACAGGCACCAAAACCACATTAGGCTACTCTTGTTCCATGCCATAACCAACTGCACTACTGCTAAAACAAGCTTTTGGTTGAGCTTAAATATCCTTATCAGCGCTGCCTGAAATTACCACCTTGAATCATGTTATTAAGGACACGTCTCAAATATCTCCGCCCTGTCCATCTGAGAGCACGCGAGCTGATATAAGACAGCTAAATTTGCCGAACCTGGCGTTAGGGCTGGAAACTGCCAGTGCAGCAGTTTTTACAAGACGAAATTGCAAACTAACGTGCGTTTGACATTAGCGACGCGTTAACGCCAACCGAAAATAGTGCCCACAGTGCGCATTAATATAGATGCTGGGACAAAGTGGCCCTGTAGCTGATATTACGTAACACTATCTCAACCTGTTTGTTTCTGCATGAAGCTGCCATGCCGTGGGGGGTCAGGGCCAGAGAAAGGAGGCATGGAGTGTTATGTTTGTTCCTTAAATAATGACAAGCCTGGGCTCAACCTTGTAACGGCCGTCGGGAGAGAGAGTAGACCAAGGTGCAGCGGAGTTAGTGTTCATCATAATTTTTAATAAAGAAAGAACACTATACAAACAAAACAAGAAAACCGACAGCCAAACAGTCCTGTCAGGTGCAAAACACTAACAGAAACAATTACCCACAAAACCCAAAGGAAAAACATGCTCCTTATGTGTGACTCCCAATCAGCAACAACGAGCTTCAGCTGTGCCTGATTGGGAGCCACACACGGCCCAAAACAAAGAAATACAAAAACATTGAAAAAGGAACATAGAACGCCCACCCAATGTAACACCCTGGCCTAACCAAAATAAAGAACAAAAACCCCTCTCTATGGCCAGGGCGTTACAAACCTGCATAACATGCAATTTTCAATAACACACATTTCTTTCCCCAAATTTTTTTTCTTAAAAATAATTATATTTTTTCAACTAAATATAATCTGTCCAACAATACTCTATTGTGGCTCTATTTCTTTTCACATAAACCAAACATTCAGTCCAGGTGCCCCTTTTTTGTATTTTTTAGCAATTCTCTGTAAGCCTTTCAGGGGCTCTAACAGTCCTTTTTGGTCGTTCTGCTGAAGTGCTTCCTGAAACAGTTGGACAGCATTCAATGTCAGTCAGGGTGTTCTGACTGAATTGTCCATTCTAAAGGCATTTGACGCTTCAGCAGTAACCTCCTGATGATCCTCAGTCCCTCGAGTGAATGGCTGAAGCCTTAGATCCACTCTGTTTCGTCTCAGTTGTGATCCATGCTCCGTCTGGATCTCATAGGATCGCGGTGCAACTTCTCTCTGCACACACCCTTGCTGCATCCAGGTTCCTGTAGTGATGTCTCGGAGTCGTACATGATCTCAAGGTTTCAGTTCAAGTAAGTGTCTTGCACTTTTGTCGTGTCGCTGTTTTTGTTTGTCTTTCTGTTTTTCCTTTGCGAGTTTGACTTTGTGAGCACCTCTGGGTGTTAGCAAGTCCTCATGGATGGGTAGCTTGGTTCTGATGTGACGTCCCATCAACATTTGTGCAGGTGAATGTCCGTTTTGCAGCGGTGCGCTGCGGTAGATCAGATTTTTTAGGAAATCCTCCTTTCCATCGTGTGCCTTTTTCATCAGACCTTTGACAATTTTGACTGAACTCTCTGCTAAGCCATTGGACCTTGGGTAGTTGGGGCTGGAGGTGTTGTGTCGGAATCCCCAGTCGTTAGCGAACGATCGGAATTCGGAACTTAAACTGCGGGCCATTGTCTGAGTACAGTTCAGACACAACCCCATGTCTTGCAAAGACTGATTTCAGGTAGGTGATTACAGCTTTGCTGGAGATAGTTGGCAGTGTTGCTACTTCAATGTAGTTTGAGTAGTAGTCGGTAACAACAATGTGACTTTAGCCATTGCAGTCAAAAAGGTCAACTCCAACTTTGTAGTAGGGTCTGCTTGCTGCTTTGGCTTGTAGGTCAAACACAGTTCACATGAAGCAGTGGTCTGGCTGATTTCCTGGTTCATTCTTGGCCAGTACATTACTTCTCGTGCTTGTCGTTTGCAGTTTTCCTCACCCAAGTGGCACTCGTGTATTTTCTGTAGCATTTCTTTGCGTAGTGTCATGGGAATGACAATCTTGTTGCCTTTGAACACTATGTCATCCACAATGGTGAGCTCTGCTCTGCACATCCAGTAATCCTGTATTCTCCTTGGACAGTTGTTTTTCTGTGCGGGCCATCCTATCAAGTGTTGTTTCTTTCAACTCTGTCATTGTTTGGTCAGCTGTGGTCTCTCTTTTGATCTGCTGCATTCTCTCAGAAGACACAGGAAGTGATGTTACGATCATGTCGATGTAGGCCTGAATCTCAGTGTTTTCTGTGTGTCGAAGCTCTCCTTCTTGTCGACTGCCCGAGAAAGAGTGTCGGCGGCGAACATGAACTTTCCCGGGGTATAGATCATCTTCACAACATACTTTGGCAGTCTGATCAACATTCTCTGGATTCTCATTGGACAGTCATTCAGTGGCTTAGACATGATTGACACCAATGGTTTGTGGTCGGTTTCTACTTCGAAGTCTCGTCCGGGGACGTATTGGTGAAACCTTTCACAAGCGTATGTGCTCGCCAGTAGTTCTCTCTCTATTTGTGCATACCTTGTCTCTGCGCCTGTCAAGGCTCTGGACGCATAAGCGACGGGTTGCCATGTGTCATCATGCTGTTGCAGAAGAACTGCTCCCAGGCCAAACTGACGTGTCTGCAGAAATCCTTGTCTTTTTCTCTGGATCATAGAACCTGAGCACTGGCTCTTCTGTGATTGTCTTCTTTAGGTTTTTGAAGCAGTTTTCCTGTTCATGGGACCATTCCCATTAATTTTTCTGTCCCAGAAGACATCTGAGTGGAGCGGACTGTGCTGACAGTTGAGGTATGAACTTTGCAAGGTAGATGATCATGCCCATGAAGCGTCTCACATCGTCCTTGTTCTTTGGGCGCTCCATGTTGTTGATGGCTGATGTTTTCCTCGGGTCTGGTTTGACTCTGTCCTCTGAAAGTATGTCTCCCACGAAGGTAAGTGTTTTCACACCAAACTTGCATTTGTCCTTGTTTAGTTTTAGGTTGACTTTCCGTGTCAGGTCCAGCACTTGTCTCACTCTTGCGTCCTTCTTTTGTGGACCCCCTGACGATGATGTCATCCATCATAGTCTCCACTCCTGGAATGTGCTCGAAGATCATGTGGATTGTCTTGTGGTAGACCTCTGGCGCTGAGAGAATCCCATATGGTAGACGAAGAAATCTCTACCTGCCCTCAGGTGTTTTGAATGTGCATAGCCTTGAGCTTGTATCATCTAGCTTCATTTGCCAGAATCCTGATGAGGCATCAAGCTTACTGAACCACTTTGCTCCAGCAAACTGCGACATTATCTCTTCTCTGGTTGGCAACTTGAAATGCTCTCTCTTGATTGCTTTGTTGAGATCTCTCAGGTCTAGACATATCCAGAGATCGCTGTTCTTTTTCACCACAATAACCAGTGAGCTTACCCAGTCTGTAGGTTCATCCATTTTTGTGATGACGTCCATCTTTTCCATGCGTCCGAGTTCCTCTTTGAGCTTTTTCCCCAGTGCAAATGGAACTTTTCTGCATACATGCACAACTGGAGTAATTTTGTCATGAGTACATATTTTGTGTTTTCCTGGTAAACATCCAAGACCCTCAAACACATCCTCATACTCAGCCAGTAGTGATTCTTGGTCATTTTCAGTCTGTGATGTCACTACATACACTCTTTTCAACAAATTGAGCTTTTCACATGCATTGATTCCTAGAATAGGCTGTACACTCTTTTCCACGATCAGCAGCTGTGCTCTGAACTGTTTTCCTTTGTGCTGTAAAGTTACTATGCAGCTTTTGACTGGTACGTTCTCCCCAGTATAACCAGTAACCTTAATTTTCACCGGGTGTATTTTGCTCTTCACCTTCAGTGTTTTGTAGTCATCCAGCGACAACAGGTTTACCTGTGCTCCAGTATCAAGCTTGAATGGTATTATAGTTTAATTCACAGTCAATGGCACAATCCATTCAGCATTTACTGCATTGCATATTTCCACAGAATCAACAAAGAATTCTTCCATCTCCTCGACTGTGTGAACCTTTTTCTTTGTAGCCTCAGCTTTGCAGCATTTTGAAAAATGATTATTTTTCCCACAGTTGTTACATGATTTGCCATATGCAGGGCATTTTTTTGGCTTGTGTATAAATCCACATTTTCCACATGTAGTGTTTTGATTTCTCTCTTTTGTAAGGCGTTGTGTGTGGTGCTCCTCTCTTTTTATTGCATGCACTGACGTCTCATCCCTGCACAGCTCTTTAGCTTGTGCTCTGGTGGTTTCAGCTGCTCGACACATATTCACCGCTTTATCCAAAGTTAAATCTTGCTCACGCAGCAATCTCTCCTTGAGTCCATTATCAAGTATGCCACAGACTATCCTGCCTTTCACTAGTGAGTCTTTCAGATTTTCAAATTCACACGTTTTGCTCAGTGTGTTCAGCTCAGCCAAATACTGGTCAAAACTGACTCCCTGTTTCTGATCACGAGAGAAAAACTTGTCTCTCTCAAACGTGACGTTCTGGCTTGGTCCAAAGTACTCCTCAAATTTAGCCATTAGCACAGTCAATGTCAAGTTTGCCTCGTCTTGCTGAAAGCTATTGTAAATGTCCAATGCATCCTCTCCAATAACATGCAGAAAAATGGAAGCTTTCAATTTGTCATCATCTCCCCCTGCACCACTGGCTGCTAGGTAGATATTGAATCTCTGCTTGAAACGTTTCCAATTGTCAGCTAGATTGCCTGTAAACTGCATAGGAGTAGGAGGACTAAGCCTATCCATGACGGAGAAAAGGAACAGTCAATTTCTCTTACTTCAGTATGGCTCGTTGTCCTCGCTCTTGCAAGCTAACATCTTCGACTACTCACGTCACTTGACTTGTGGTAGAATGTTCCATTTTCGTCGCGGAAATTTGCAGAGTTACTTTCTTTTCTCTGTCTCGTCATAGCGACTACCAATCTGACACCATGTTATGTTTGTTCCTTATATAATGACAAACCGGGGCATAGGTTTAACTACTTTTAATGAACATATACTTCTGCTAGAAAACTCCATGTTTAGCCATGCAAGGCATTCTTCAACCATCCGCCTCCCACATAGCCTGCTGGGTAACGTAGTCTAAATGTTAACACATAACACATGGAGGTATACAGTTAGTCCCCCCCCCCACACACACACACACACAAAACGTGGATTCCCAAACAGGAGTGACCCCATGGAGGTGGATGTTTTTGTGGTACACATACACACACATCCCTTATCTATCACAGCCACAATGTGAACCACATGGATGTAGTTGCTGGTAATGCCATCCAGCCTTGAGGAGGGCTGTGACATGAGCAGAGCAGGGGTCCGGACTAGGGGAGGACACACACAGCAGGCATCTGGACCAGGTTAGATGTGCTCTATTTATTGTGTGTAAATATCTCTGAAGCTGGGGGCCCATGCCATCAATCAGAAGCATAGTGGTACACACACACTTTGGAGATGGTGGTGCACACGCACGTACACACATACCCTGCTGTGGCCGGCAGGTAGGGGGAAGTATTTACCCCTACCTTGCAGAGATAGAGTTAACAGCCTAGCGCGCAAAATTGGTTGGTTTATGACATCATAGTCAGGTTGTATGACATTTTATTAACATATTAAAAATAAAAAATAACTACAGAAAGACCAAAATATTTCATCGTCATGAAAAAGATTCCTTTACCAATAGTTGTAATCTAGTTATACCATCTTCTCAACCAGAAAACATATTTACAACAAGAAAATGTGCTCATTATGACACACACACCAACTCTAAACTATGATCTAACGCCAAACTACTCAGATATTTATATTCTCTTAGACAGGAAATTTGGGACTTGTTAATTTAACAAAGAAGTGCTCCGTCTCTCTCGGTCACCCATATGAAGTGTCAACCACAACAATGACATGACCACTGACTGACCAGCACTCTATCTGGACAGAAGATAGCTGCTAGGTTCCGCAGGCCAAGCAAGGCACTATGCTGTTCACTCTGAAGTTGGTGGTGTTCAGTATTTATGTTGCGGTTTGTTGGTCTCTATGCATGAGACAGTGTTTGGGGGTATTTATACTGAACAAAAATATAAAACGCAACATGTAATTAGTCATGTTTCATGAGCTGAAATAAAAGATCCCAGAAATGTTCTTTATTTCTCCCAAATTTTGTGCACAAATTTGCTTACATCCCGATAGGGAGAATTAATCCTTTGTCAAGATAAGCCACCTGACAGGTGTGGCATATGAAGAAGCTGATAAAACAGCATGATCACTACACAGGTGGACCTTGTGCTGGTGACCATAAAAGGCCACTCTAAAATTTGCAGTTTCGTCACACAACACAATGCCACAGATGTTTCAAGTTGAGAGAGTGTTCAATCGGCATGCTGACTGCAGGAATGTCCACCAGAGCTGTTGCCAGATAATTAAAAATTAATTTCTCTACCATAAGCCGCCTCCGATGTCATTCTAGAGAATTTGTCAACCGGCTTCACAATGGCAGACCACGGGTAACCACGCCAGTCCAGGACCTCAACATCTGGCTTGTTCACCTGCGGGATCGTCTGAGACCTGCCACCCGCACAGCTGATAAAAGTGAGGAGAATCTGTCTGTAATAAAGCCCTTTTGTGGGGAAAAACTCATTCTGATTGGCTGGGCCTGGCTCCCTAGTGGGTGGGCCTCTGCCCTCCCAGGCCCACTCATGGCTGCGGCCCTGCCCAGCCATGTGAAATCCATAGATTAGAGCCTAATGAATTTATTCCAATCGACTGATTTCCTTATATGAACTGTAACTCAGTAAAATCTTTGAAATTGTTGCATTTATATTTTTGATCAGTGTAGTTTCAAATCAAATTTTATTGGTCACATACACATGGTTAGCAGATGTTAATGCGAGTGTAGCGAAATGCTTCTGCTTCTAGTTCCGACCATGCAGTAATATCTAACAAGTAATCTAACAATTTCACAACAACTACCTTATACACACAAGTGTAAGGAATGAATAAGAATATGTACATATAAATATATGCATGAGCGATGGCCGAAAGGCACAGGCAAGATGCAGTAGATGGCATAGAGTACAGTATATACATATGAGTAATGTAGGGTATGTAAACATTAGATAAAGTGACTAGTGATACATTTATTACATCCAATTTTAAATGATTAAAGTGGCTAAAGATTTGAGTCAGTATGTTGGCAGCAGCCACTCAATGTTAGTGATGGCTGTTTAACAATCTGATGGCCTTGAGATTGAAAAACAACTTCTGTCTCTCGGTCCCAGCTTTGATGCACCAGTACTGACCTCACCTTCTGGATGATAGCGGGGTGAACAGGCAGTGGTTCGGGTGGTTGTTGTTCTTGATTATCTTTATGGCTTTCCTGTGAAATCGGGCTGTGTAGGTGTCTTGGAGGGCAGGTAGTTTGCCCCCGGTGATGCGTTGTGCAGACCTCACTACTCTCTGGAGAGCCTTGCGGTTGTGGGCGGAGCAGTTGCCATACCAGGCAGTGATACAGCCCAACAGGATGCTCTCGATTGTGCATCTGTAAAAGTTTGTGAGTGTTTTTGGTGACAAGCCAAATTTCTTCAGCCTCCTGAGGTTGAAGAGGTGCTGTTGCGTCTTCTTCACCACGCTGTCTGTGTGGGTGGACCATTTCAGTTAGTCCGTGATGTGTACGCCGAGGAACTTTCCACCTTCTCCACTACTGTCCCGTCGATGTGGATAGGGGGGTGCTCCCTCTGCTGTTTCCTGAAATCCACGATCATCTCCTTTGTTTTGTTGACGTTGAGTGTGAGGTTGTTTTCCTGACACCACACTCCGAGGGCCCTCACCTCCTCCCTGTAGGCCGTCTCGTCGTTGTTGGTAATCAAGCCTACCACTGTAGTGTCGTCTGCAAACTTGATGCTTGAGTTGGAGGCGTGCATGGCCACGCAGTCTTGGGTGAACAGGGAGTACAGGAGAGGGCTGAGAACGCACCCTTGTGGAGCCCCAGTGTTGAGGATCAGCGGGGTGGAGATGTTCCCTACCCTCACCACCTGGGGGCAGCCCGTCAGAAAGTCCAGGACCCAGTTGCACAGGGCAGGGTCAAGACCCAGGGTCTCGAGCTTAATGATGAGTTTGGAGAGTACTATGGTGTTAAATGCTGAGCTGTAGTCGATGAACAGCATTCTTCCATAGGTATTCCTCTTGTCCAGATGGGATAGGGCAGTGTACAGTGTGATTGCATCGCCTGTGGATCTATTGGGGCGGTAAGCAAATTGGAGTGGGTCTACGGTGTCAGGTAGGGTGGAGGTGATATGATCCTTGACTAGTCTCTCAAAGCACTTCATGATGACGGAAGTCAGTGCTACGGGGCGATAGTCGTTCAGCTCAGTTACCTTTGCTTTCTTGGGAACGGGAACAATGGTGGCCCTCTTGAAGCATGTGGGAACAGCAGACTGGGATGGGGATTGATTGAATATGTCCATAAACACACCAGCCAGCTAGTCTGCGCATGCTCTGAGGACGCGGCTAGGGATGCCGTCTGGGCCGGCAGTATTGCGAGGGTTAACACGTTTAAATGTTTTACTCACGTTGGCTGCATTGAATGAGAGTCCGCAGGTTTTGGTAGCGGGCCGTGTCGGTGGCACTGTATTGTCCTCAAAGCTAGCAAAGAAGTTGTTTAGTTTGTCTGGGAGAAATACATCGGGGTCCAAGACAGGGCTCGTTTTCTTTTTGTAATCCGTGATTGGCTGTAGACCCTGCCACATTCCTCTCATGTCTGAGCCGTTGAATTGCAACTCTACTTTGTCTCTATACTGACGCTTAGCTTGTTTGATTGCCTTGCGGAGGGAATAGCTACACTGTTTGTATTCGGTCATGTTTCCGGTCACCTTGCCCTGATTAAAAGCAGTGGTTCACGCTTTCAGTTTTGTGCGAATGCTGCCATCAATCCACGGTTTCTGGTTGGGGAAGGTTTTAATAGTCGCTGTTGGTACAACATCACCGATGCACTTGCTAATACACTCGCTCACCGAATCAGCGTATACATCAATGTTGTTGTTTGACGCTATCCGGAACATACCCCAGTCCACGTGATCGAAGCATTCTTGAAGCATGGAATCAGATTGATCGGACCAGCATTGAACAGACCTCAGCACTGGCGTTTCCTGTTTTAGTTTGTGTCTATAGGCTGGGAGCAACAAAATGTAGTCGTGGTCAGATTTGCCAAAAGGAGGGCGAGGGATGGTTTTGTATGCATCACGGAAGTTAGCATAACAATGATCCAGAATTTTCCCAGCCCGGGTTCGGCATTCGATATGCTGATAAAATGTAGGGTGCTTTGTTTTCAGATTAGCCTTGTTAAAATCCCCAGCTACAATAAATGCAGCCTCAGGATATGTGTGTGGGGGGGGGGGATTACACGACTGTGATTATAATCGAAGAGAATTCTCTTGGTAGATAATGCGGTCGTTTTTGATTGTAAGGAATTCTAGGTCAGGTGAACAAAAGGACTTGAGTTCCTGTATGTTGTTATGATCACACCACGACTCGTTAATCTAAGGCATACACCCCCGCCCTTCTTCTTATCAGAGATGTTTGTGTCTGTCGGCGCGATGCGTGAAGAAACCAGGTGGCTGTACCGACTCTGATAACGTATATCCCGAGTGAGCCATGTTTCCGTGAAACAGAGAATGTTACAATCTCTGATGTCTCTCTGGAAGGCAACCCTTGCTCAGATTTCGTCTACCTTGTTGTCAAGAGACTGGATGTTGGCTAGTAGTATACTCGGGAGCGATGTACCCGTCTACAGAGCCTGTCCAGAAGACCGTTTCGTCAGCCCCTTCTATGGCGCCGTTGTTTTGGGTTGCCTGCTGGGATCCGATCCATTGTCCTGGATGGTGGACCAGACAGAGGATCCGCTTCGGGAAAGTCGTATTCCTGGTCGTAATGTTGGTAAGTTGACGTTGCTCTTATATCCAATAGTTCCTCCCGACTGTATGGAATGAGACTTAAGATTTCCTGGAGTAACAGAAATAAAAAAACAAAATACTGCATAGTTTCCTAAGAACGCGAAGCGAGGCGGCCATCTCTGTCGGCGGCGAAGATAAGATACATTGTCGTTCCTCTGACCCCTCACCAGTCTCCCCATAGGGACTCGGGTACCTGTGGGTCTGGGAGACAGTGGGACCTGCAGTGACCTGGTACCAGTTAGACATGGTGCTGAGAACAGACGTATAATATTTCAAAGCAGAAAATTTAAAAAAAACATGCGCATGCACACTTCATGAATACAACTGAGCTTTTCCAGAACCCCTCACTTACTCAACAGTGTGGTGTGGCATCCTGCCCTGCTATTGTAATTGGCCATCTTGATTGATGTTTGATATTTCTAAAATCATATTTCTCAAGGACTCTCTCAGGGACTTTTGTGGTCAGTACCAGTAAGAACAGTCTGTGCGTACGCATAATATGTTTATGTGCCAATACTGGCTAGTGTCCCATCTATCTTTCTATCCATCTAGAGCAGGGGTTTTCAAACCTCTCCTCGGGGGGCCCCCAGCTGTTCCATGCATTTTAACTTATCGACAGCTAGCACACCTGATCAACTTTAACTAATCATCAAGCCCTTGAATAGGTGAATCAGGTGAGCTGGTTTAGGGCTACAACAAAATTGTGAAATGTCTTCGGGTCCCAGAGGAGAGGTGGGAAAACCCCTGATCTAGAGTGTGTGATTGTCAGGCTTTGTGTCGGTCTTTCAGTGGTTACACAGATTCATATAATAAATCAGAGTAAACTGTATTGGCACTTGAAGGGATGTCCTCAGAGCCTCCTGATAGACTGTAGCAGGCCTCGATCACGCCTCCCTTTAAATAAGACTCTTTGGGCCTCCCGAGTGGCGCGGCGGTCTAAGGCACTGCACCGCAGTGCTTGAGGCGTCACTACAGACTGGGTTTGATCCCAGGCTGTGTCATAGCCGGCCGTGAGCAGGAGACCTATGAGGCGGCGCACAATTGGCCCAGCATCGTCCGGGCTAGGGGAAGGTTTGGCCGGCCGGGATGTCCTTGTCCCATTGCGCTCTAGCAACTCCTTGTGGTGGGTCGGCGCCTGCAAGCTGACTTCAGTTGCCAGTTGTACAATGTTTCCTCTGACACATTGGTGCGGCTGGATCCGGGTTAAGCGAGCAGTGTGTCAAGAACAGTGGGGCTTGGCAGGGTCGTGTTTCGGAGGACGCATGGCTCTCGACCTTCGCCTCTCCCGAGTCCGTACGGGAGGTACAGCGATGGGACAAGACTAACTACCAATTGGGGAGAAAAATGGGTAAAAGTACAAAGATAAAAATAAGACTTTCTTGAGCAATAAAGAGTCGGATGACGGGGGAAAGAAACCAGATCCTCATTTAATTCTCCTTCCCTTGTCCCGTTCCCCTATGTATCGGATTTAACCCCCCCATACGCAGCGTTACACTCATGATGCTGTCTCAGCGAGTTGACCGTCCTGTGGCGCACAGTCAACCAGAGTTCAAACCGAGTTTGTCATATATTGTACCCCCTGAAGATTGTAAGTTGTAGCAACAAGAGAAAACACCATGTTGAAACATTTATCGACTAGGGGAGAGAGAGAGGAAGAGGTAAATAATGTTACATTATGAATAATGAGCTGGGCCTTCACTGGCCTCATGACAGAGACCTGCTTTAGATTAAGCCCCTACAAACAAACACACACACACAAACTCAGAACCCCCATGCAGCCACTTACCTACACACAGGAGAGCAGTGCAGGAGGCCGTATCGGCCTCCGCTCTGATAATCTATTGCCCCTGGCAATGGGATCAGATTTGCTTTGCTCCAGGACAAAAGAGGGAGAGAAAGGAAGGGGATAAAGAGAAAGACAGAGGGAGTATTGGGCCTGTAACCAAAAGGTCACTGGTTCGAATCCCTGAGATGATGAGGTGAAAAATCTGTCAATGTGCCCTTGAGCAAGGCTATTAACCCTAATTGCTCCTGTAAGTTGCTCTGGATATGAGAGGTTTTGTGGTTAGTTAGGGTGCAGAGGGGGTCTGGGAGAATGTTTCAGTGGAAATGTGAATCAACAATGTCGTCTGGGAGATCACACCCTAGTCTCACACACAGCCTGCACTTCATTATGAACATGGAGTACCGCTTCCATCTGCTGGCCAAATGACAACATCAGTTTCCTTCACAGATTTATTATTAGTTAATGTTTTTAGAAGATACATTTTACACATGCTGCAATCAAACATGTATGGCAATGCTTTTAAGGGACATTAGTATACACAAGCAAAAAAGTATTATAAAGATTATAAAAAAAGTTTGAATTCAGTTCATGATGCCAGCAGAGGAAAACATTTAAAGAAGCTAAAGTCCATCAATAGAAAAGTGAATTTGGTTGTCATCTTCTTAGCGGTGTAACTTCAAGGTTAGAAGGAGGTTGGTGATTCTAGGGTAGTGTGCACCAAGGTAGGGGTCAATTCACTAAATCCAGGAAGTAAATTGCCATAGTGACAGGACGACAGAGCGGCCTGGAATGTTGCTAACAGGAATATGGACTCAAACTACCTAAAGCCCCATCTACAAGCAACTTTAATGATCCAACAAAAATGATAATACTAGGTCTAACGTCTGGGATATCCCTCCAACCAACCCCAGGCTACCTCATACAACACCAGCCTTTATATAGAGAGGTAAAGATGTGGGTCTTGCTTCCTCAGATCAAATGGGTTAACAGACGGGGAGAAAGACGACCAGTACCCCCCTCCATCAACCCCTCTTCCTCCTTATATTCTTCTTCCATATTTACTCCTCATCATCGCTTCTCCAGTTTCTTGAACTTGGCCTCTGCAGAGAGACAGACAGATTGACTGACTGTGCAGGAAGGTTAGTTAGTCTCACACACACACACTTAGGAGTAGTGTCCAAGGGAAGTTAATTTTTAGCTGTTCATTTGGGACAGTGTGCTAGCGCTCTCTGCTGTTGGAGCTCAGGCTATAGAGGTAAACTTAAACAGCAGAGGGCACCATAAGGCTGTTCCTAACATTAAAGGGCCAGTGCATTTTTAATATGACACTATGAGGTCGAAATAACACAGCCTGTTCAGGTGGGATGGAGTTTTCGGTCCAGATCATGACGTCACAATCTGATCTGATTATAAAAGACCAATAACCGTTCATCAGGGTAAGCGGGTGGGCTCTAGATCATCCTATCAGCCAATCAGGGCTGTGTATGTGAATATCTTCAAACTTCTTTCCTAACACCCACACGATCAGACTGAGCATTTCAATGGCCAAAAGAGGAACAGGGTAATAAATGATACAAATATATATTTAGGAGTTGTTTAAATAAACAGTGATTTATTAGACATACAGTGATGATTAAAAAAAATACATAAACACTGCATGGGGCTTTAATGTTGAGCTGAACACTGCAGCACGGCTATTCTTAGCACATCTGCCATAGAGACTGCTATTAGATTCTAATAGAGAAGCCCTAGTGACCGAGCTAACATATATTTATTTCTATCTACCACTTCTCTCCCCCAGTCAGTCTGGTGAAGGTTAAGGTTACACACTGGAACTCAGTAGGCCCTTTTCCACTTACAGCCCTGGTATAAATATAGACTTGCAATATGAAGCTAAGATATGTGTTTCCACAGGCATGCTACTCTGTCTCTGTGTGTGTGTGTTTCTGTCTTACCAAGCTTCTTGGAGTAGGTGTCCAGTTTATAAGCAGCCTGCTCCAGAGACGACACTTGTTCCTCAATCTGGTTTATCTGGTCTAGATAGGGCTGGAGGCTGGCATCTGTAACACACAAAACAATATATTTTTCAGCTAAATTAAGGTTAAAAAAAAACATTTTCATAAAGGGTCGCAAGCGTCCCCCTCACGTTTGAAAGGCAAATAAACATACACTTGAGGTTGAGGTCCTGCAGGTTCCTGCTGATATTAATGCTGATGTCTTTCATCTCCATGTACTTCAGACTGGTCAGCTTGTTCATATTCTCCAGCAGACGATAGTCCTCACAGGTGCCTGGGTGAAGAGGGAAACGGGGGAGCATGAAACTTTCTCCACAACAGGAGATTATGACGTTGTTATGCTGAAGACATGACAGTATTCACTGAGTGTAATAAAACTCAATATTTGGAAGGTGTTCTTAATGTTTTGTACACTCAGCATATACTAGTATGCAACTGTATAGACAATGTAGAGGGAGAGACAGAAGACAGTCAGAGACAGGCAGGGGAGACAGACGTGCAGGAATACAGACCGATAGACAGGCACACCTGTGAGTTCTCCTTGTAGGAAGACCGCCATCTTATCGAACATGTCTGTACAGAGCTCATTGATGTCTGGTTCTACAGCCTCCTCTGCAGTCTCCACCCCACCGTCACCTACACACACACAGCAGTTACACAACATTGACATGTTGTAGAAACATCCCATCATCCGTAGTCTGGAGGATTCAGCTGGCTCCTACCTCAGATGTAGGACCAATTTGCCAGTCCCTTGGCATGATGCTGTGATAGTCGGCTTAGCTACTGCATTCTAATGTAATAAAGGGTACTCATGGCTGACTCCAGGCATAAGCAGTTGCTTAATAACTCACATTTTGTGCATACATTTGTTTACATCCCTGTTGGTGAGCATTTTTCCTTTGCCCAGAATTCGTCCACCTGACAGGTGTGGCATATCAAGAAGCTAATTAAACAGCATGATCATTACACAGGTGCACCCTGTGCTGGGGACAATATACAGTAAGGCCACTCTAAAATGGGCAGTTTTGTAATACAACACAATGCCACAGATGTCTCAAGTTGAGGGAGCGTGTAATTGGCATGCTGACTGCAGGAATTTCCACCAGAGCTGTTGCCAGATAATTGAATGTTCATTTCTCTTCCATAAGCCGCCTCCAACGTCATTTTAGAAAATTTGGCAGTATATCCAACCGGCCTCACAACTGCAGACCATGTGGCCTGCCCAGGACCTCCACATCCGGCTGCTTCACCTGCGGAATCGTCTGAGACCAGCCACTGGACAGCTGATGAAACTGAGGAGTATTAATGTCTGTAATAAAGCTCTTGTTGGGAAAACTCATTCTGATTGGCTGGGCCTGGCTCCGCAGTGGGTGAGCCTATGCCCACCCAGGGCTGCCCCCCTGCCCAGTCATGTCAAATCCATAGATTAGGGCATAATTAATTTATTTCAATTGACTGATTTACTTATATGAACTGTAACTCTTTAAATTCTTTGAAATTGTTGCATGTTGCGTTTATATTTTTGTTCAGTATATACACTCATAAATATATAGAAAAAAGTATGTGGACATCCCTATTTCAGCCGCACCCATTGCTGCCAGGTTTATAAAAAACAAAAACACAGCCATGCAATCTCCATAGACAAACATTGACAGTAGAATGGCCTCACTGAAGAGCTCAGTGACTTTCAACGTGGCACCGTCATAGGATGCCAACTTTACACCAAGTAATTTTGTCACATTTCTGCCCTGGTCAACTGTAAGCGTTGTTATTGTGAAGTGGAAATGTCTAGGAGCAACAACGGCTCAGCCGTGAAGTGGTAGGCCACAAGCTCACAGAACGGGACCGCCGAGGGCTGAAGCACGTAAAAATAGTCTGTCCTCAGTTGCAACATTCACTACAGAGTTCCAAACGGTTTCTGGAAGCAACATCAGCACAAGAACTGTTCATCGGGATCTTCATGAAATGGGTTTCCATGGCCGAGCAGCCGCAAACAAGCCTAAGATGCGCAATGCCAAGAGACGTCTGGAGTGATGTCAAGCTCACCACTATTGGACTCTGGAGCAGTGGAAACATTCTCTGGAGTGATGAACAACAATTCACCATCTGGCAGTAAGACGGACGAATCTGGGTTTGGCAGATGCCAGGAGAACGCTACCTGCCCCAATGCAGTGTCAACTGTAAAGTTTGGTGTTAGAGGAATAATGGTCTGGGGCTGTTTTTCACATTTCAGGTTAGGCCCCTTAGTTCCAGTGAAGGGAAATCTTAACACAGCAGTATACAATGACATTCTAGACAATTCTGTGCTGCCAACTTTGTGGCAACAGGTTGGGGAAGGCCCTTTCCTGTTTATGCATGACAGTGCCCCCCGTGCACAAAGCAAGACCTATACAGAACTGGTTTGTCGAGATCGGTGTCAAAGAACTTGACTGGCTTGCACAGAGCCCTGACCTCAACCCCATCGAACACCTTTGGGCTGAATTGGAATGCTGACTACGAGCCAGTCCTAATCGCCCAACATCAGTGCCAGACCTCACTAATGCGTTTGTGGCTGAATGGAAGCAAGTCCCAAAAGCAATGTTTCAACATCTAGTGGGGGGGACCAACTCCAAATTAATGCCCATGATTTTGGAAAGTGATGTTCGACGAGCAGGTGTCCACATTCATGCATACATACATGACCAAAAGAGCGTGTGCGTGCGTGCGTGCACACACACACACACACACACACACACACACGTGTCAAAAGTTTGGACACACCTACTCATTCAAAGGTTTTTCTTTATTTGTAGTATTTTTCTACATTGTAGAATAATAGTGAAGACATCAAAACTATGAAATAACACTTTATTTCACCTTTATTTAACCAGGTAGGCCAGTTGAGAACAAGTTCTCATTTACAACTGCCAAGATAAAGCAAAGCAGTGCGACAAAAAACAGAGTTACACATGGGATAAACAAAAGTACAGTCAATAACACAATAGAAAAATATATATACAGTGTGTGCAAATGGAGTAAGGAGGTAAGGCAATAAAAAGGCCATAGTAGCAAGTAATTACAATTTAGCAAATTAACACTGGAGTGATAAATGTGCAGATGATGATGTGCAAGTATCTGGGTTGGCGACCCCCCCTTGGGTTGTGCCGTGGTGGAGATCTTTGTGGGCTATACTCTGCCTTGTCTCAGGATGATATGTTGGTGGTTGAAGGCATCCCTCTAGTGGTGTGGGGGCTGTGCTTTGGCAAAGTGGGTGGGGTTATATCCTGCCTGTTTGGCCCTGTCCGGGGGTATCGTCGGACGGAGCCACAGTGTCTCCCGATCCCTCCTGTTTCAGCCTCCAGTATTTATGCTGCAGTAGTTATGTGTCGGGGGGGGGGGGGGGGGGGGGTCGGGAGACCAGCTGTTTTCAACTCTCTAGAGACAGCAGGAGCGGTAGAGATACTCTGAATGATCGGCTATGAAAAGCCAACTGTCATTTACTCCTGAGGTGCTGACCTGTTGCACCTTCGACAACCAATGTGATTATTTGACCCTGCTGGCCATCTATGAACATCTTAGCCATGTTCTGTTATAATCTCCACCCGGCACAGCCAGAAGAGAACTGGGTCACCCCTCATAGCCTGGTTCCTCTCGAAGTTTCTTCCTAGGTTCTGGCCTTTCTAGGGAGTTTTTCCGAGCCACCGTGCTTCTACACCTGCATTGCTTGCGGTTTGGGGTTTTAGGCTGGGTTTCTGTACAGCACTTTGTTACATCAGCTGACGAAAGAAGGGCTTAATAAATACATTTGATTGACTGAAGTAGAAATACTGGTGTGCAAAAGAGCAAAAAAAGTCAATAAAAACAATATGGGGATGAGGTAGGTAGTTGGATGGGCTATTTACAGATGGGCTGTGTACAGCTGCAGAGATCCGTATGCTGCTCAGATAGCTGATGCTTAAAGTTAGTGAGGGAGATACAGTTGAAGTCAGAAGTTTTCATACACTTAGGTTGGCGTCATTAAAACTCATTTTCAACCACTCCACATATTTCTTGTTAATTAACAAACTATAGTTTTGGCAAGTCGGTTAGGACATCTACTTCATGCATGACAAGTAATTTTTCCAACAATTGTTTACAGACAGATTATTTCACTTATAATTCACTGTATCACAATTCTAGTGGGTCAGAAGTTTACATACACTAAGTTGACTGCCTTTAAACAGCTTGGAAAATACCAGAAAATTGTGTCATGGCTTCAGAAGCTTCTGATAGGCTAACTGACATCATTTCAGTCAATTGGAGGTGTACCTGTGGATGTATTTCAAGGCCTACCTTCAAACTCAGGTCCTCTTCACTTTACATCATGGAAAAATCAAAAAGAAATCAGCAAAGACATCAGAAAATAAATTGTAGACCTTCACAAGTCTAGTTCATCCTTGGGAGCAATTTCCAAACGCCTGAAGGTACCATGTTCATCTATACAAACAATGGTACGCAATTATAAACACCATGGAACCACGCAGCCGTCATACCGCTCAGGAAGGAGACGCATTCTGTCTCCTAAAGATGAATGTACTTTGGTGCGAAAAGTGCAACGCAATCCCAGAACAAAGGCAAAGGACCTTGTGAAGATGCTGGAAGAAACAGGTACAAAAGGATCTATATCCACAGTAAAACGAGTCCTATATTGACATAACCTGAAAGGCCGCTCAGTAAAGAAGAAGCCACTGCTCCAAAACCGCCATAAAAAAGCCAGACTACGGTTTGCAACTGCACATGGGGACAAAGACGGTACTTTTTGTAGAAATGTCCTCTAGTCTGATGAAACAAAAATAGAACTGTTTGGCCGTAATGACCATCGTTATGTTTGGAGGAAAAAGGGGGATGCTTGCAAGCCGAAGAACACCATCTCAACCGTGAAGCACGGGGGTGGCAGCATCATGTTGTGGGGGTGCTTTGCTGCAGGAGGGACTGGTGCACTTTACAAAATAGATGGCATCATGAGGAAAGAAAATTATGTGGATATATTGAAGCAACATGTCAAGACATCCGTCAGGAAGTTAAAGCTTGGTCGCAAATGGGCCTTCCAAATGGACAATGACTCCAAGCATACTTCCAAAGTTGTGGCAAAATGGCTTAAGGAAAACAAAGTCAAGGTATTGGAGTGGCCATCCTAAAGCCCTGACCTCAATCCTATAGAACATTTGTGGGCAGCACTGAAAAAGTGCGTGCGAGCAAGGAGGCCTACAAACCTGACTCAGTTACACCAGCTCTGTCAGGAGAAATGGGCCAAATTTCACCTAACTTATTGTGGGAAGCTTGTGGAAGGCTACCCGAAACGTTTGACCCAAGTTAAACAATTTAAAAGGCAATGCTACCAAATACTAATTGAGTGCATGTAAACTTCTGACCCACTGGGAATGTGATAAAAGAAATAAAAGCTGAAATAAAATCACTCTACTACTTTTCTGACATTTCACATTCTTAAAATAAAGTGGTGATTCTAACTGACATAAGACATGGAATTTTTACTTAGATTAAAATGTCAGGAACTGTGAAAAACTGAGTTTAAATGTATTTTGCTAAGGTGTTTGTAAACTTCTGACTTCAACTGTAAGTCTCCAACTTCAGCAATTTTTGCAAATCGTTCTAGTTGTTGGCAGCAGAGAACTGGAAGGAACGGCAGCCAAAGGCTTTGGGAATGACCAGTGAGATATACCTGCTGGAACGTTGCTATGGTGACCAGTGAGCTGCGTTAAGGCGGAGCTTTACCTAGCAGACGAATATGTAGCGAAGGCCAGCCGACGAGAGCATACATGTCGCAGTGGTGGGTAGTATATGGGGCGTCGGTGACAAACCAGATGGCACTGTGATAACTGGATGCAGTTTTCTGAGTAGAGCGTTGGAGGCCATTTTGTAAATGACATTGCCGAAGTCGAGGATTGGTAGGATAGTAAATTTTACGAGGGTATGTTTTGCAGCGTAAGTGAAGGAGGCTTTGTTGCGAAATAGGAAGACAATTCTATATTTAATTTTGGATTGGAGACGCTTAATATGAGTTTGGAAGGAGAGTTTACAGTCTAGCCAGGCACCTAGGTATTTGTAGTTGTCCACATATTCTAAGTCAGAACCGTCCAGAGTAGTGATGCTAGTCGGGCGGGCAGCGATCGGTTGAAGAGCATGCATTTATTTTTACTAGCATTTAAGAGCAGTTGGAGGCCAAGGAAGGAGTGTTGTATGGCATTGAAGCTCGTTTGGAGGTTTGTTAACAGTGTCCAAAGGGCCAGAAGGGCCATTGATATATACAGAGCTAGGAGTCGGCCAGAGAATTGAACCCTGTGGTACCCCCATAGAGACTGCCAGAGGTCCGGACAACAGACCCTCCGATTTGACACACTTAACTATCTGAGAAGTAGTTAGTGAACCAGGCGAGGCAGTCATTAGAGAAACCAAGGCTGTTGACTCTGCCGATAAGATTTTTTTAATTTAACCTTTATTTCACTAGGCAAGTGCCTGTGCCCTGCCTGTGCCATTAAACCCCTACAACTCATCCAGAACGCCGCAGCCCGTCTGGTGTTCAACCTTCCCAAGTTCTCTCACGTCACCCCGCTCCTCCGCTCTCTCCACTGGCTTCCAGTTGAAGCTCGCATCCGCTACAAGACCATGGTGCTTGCCTACGGAGCTGTGAGGGGAACGGCACCTCCGTACCTTTAGGCTCTGATCAGGCCCTACACCCAAACAAGGGCACTGCGTTCATCCACCTCTGGCCTGCTCGCCTCCCTACCTCTGAGGAAGCACAGTTCCCGCTCAGCCCAGTCAAAACTGTTCGCTGCTCTGGCACCCCAATGGTGGAACAAGCTCCCTCACGATGCCAGGACAGCGGAGTCAATCACCACCTTCCGGAGACACCTGAAACCCCACCTCTTTAAGGAATACCTGGGATAGGATAAAGTAATCCTTCTAACCCCCCCCCCTTAAAAGATTTAGATGTACTATTGTAAAGTGGTTGTTCTACTGGATATTATAGGTGAATGCACCAATTTGTAAGTCGCTCTGGATAAGAGCGTCTGCTAAATGACTTAAATGTAAATGTAAGTGAGTTAAGAACAAATTCTTATTTTCAATGACGGCCTAGGAACAGTGGGTTAACTGCCTTGTTCAGGGACAGAACATATTTTTACGTTGTCAGCTCGGGGATTCGATCTTGCAGCCTTGCGGTTACTAGTCCAACGCTCTAACCACTAGGCTAACTGCCGCCCCTGCGGTGATTGACAGAGTCGAAAGCTTTGGCCAGGTCAATGAAGACAGCTGCACAGTACTGTCTTTTATCGATGGCGGTTGTGATATTGTTTAGTACCTTGAGCGTGGTTGAGGTGCACCCGTGACCAGCTCGGAAACCCGATTGCACAGCGGAGAAGGTATGGTGTGATTCGAAAATGGTCAGTGATCTGTTTGTTAACGTGGCTTTCGAAGACTTTAGAAAGGCAGGGCAGGATGGATATAGGTCTAACAGTTTGGGTCTAGAGTGTCACCCCCTTTGAAGAGGGGGATAACCGCGGCATCTTGCCAATCTTTAGGAATCTCGGGTGAAACGAAAGGGAGGTTGAACAGACTAGTATTAGGGGTTGCGACAATGGCGGCAGATAATTTTAGGAAGAGGGTCCAGATTGTCTAGCCCAGCTGATTTGTACGGGTCCAGGTTTTTGCAGCTCTTTCAGAACATCTACTATCTGGATTTGGGTGGAGAAGCTGGGGAGGCTTGGGCAAGTAGCTGCGGGGGGTGCAGAGCTGTTGGCCGGGGTAGCCAGGAGGACAGCATGGCCAGCCGTAGATAAATGCTTATTGAAATTCTCGATTATCGTGGATTTATCGGTGGTGACAGTGTTTCCTAGCCTCAGTGCAGTGGGCAGCTGGGAGGTGCTCTTATTCTCCAAGGACTTTACAGTTTCCCAGAACTTTTTGGAGTTAGAGCTACAGGAGGCAAATTTCCATTTGAAAAAGCTAGTCTGCTTTCCTGTGTGTATTGGTTCCTGACTTCCCTGTAAAGTTGCACATCGCAGGGAAAATTCGATGCTACTGCAGTACGCCACAGGATGTTTTTGTGCTGGTCGAGGGCAGTCCGGTCTGGAGTGAACCAAGGGCTATATCTGTTCTTAGTTCTACATTTTTTGAAAGGGGCATGCTTATTTAAGATCGTGAGGAAATTACTTTTAAAGAACCATGGAATCATGTAACAAAAAAACAAAACAAAGTGTTAAACAAATCAAAATATATTTTATCTTTGAGATTCTTCAAAGTAGCCCCCCTTTGCTTTGATGACAGCTTTGCACACTCTTGGCATTCTCTCAACCAGCTTCATGAGGTAGTCACCTGGAATGCATTTCAATTAACAGGTGTACCTAGTTAAAAGTGAATTTGTGGAATTTCTTTCCTTCTTAATGTGTTCGAGCCAATCAGTTGTGTTGTGACAAGGTAGGGGTGGTATACAGAAGATAACCTTATTTGGTAAAAGACCACGTCCATATTATGGCAAGAACAGCTCAAATAAGCAAAGATAATCAACAGTCCATTATTTCTTTAAGACAGGAAGGTCAGTCAATATTGAACATTTCAAGAACTTTGAAAGTTCCAAGTGCAGTCGCAAAAACCATCAAGCGCCATGACGAAACTGGCTCTCATGACACCCAGAGTTACCTCTGCTGTAGAGGATAAGTTAATTTGTTACCAACCTCAGAAATTGCAGCCCAAATAAATGTGTCAGAGTTCAAGTAACAGACATCTCAACATCAATTGTTCAGAGGAGACTGCGTGTATGAGGCCTTCATGGTTGAATTGCTGCAAAGAACCCACTACTAAAGGACACCAATAAGAAGAGACTTGCTTGGGCCAAGAAACACGAGCAATGGACATTAGACCGGTGGAAATTTGTCCTTTGGTCTGATGAGTCTATGTTATATTTTTGGTTCCAACCGCTGTGTCTTTGTGAGACGCAGAGTAGGTGAACGGATGATCTCTGCATGTGTGGTTCCAACAGTGAAGCATGGAGGAGGAGGTGTGATGGTGCTTTGCTGGTGACACGGTCTGTGATTTATTTAGAATTCAAGGCACATTTAACCAGCATGGCCACCACAGCATTCTGCAGTGACACGCCACCACAGCATTCTGCAGTGACACGCCACCACAGCATTCTGCAGTGACACGCCACCACAGCATTCTGCAGTGACACGCCACCACAGCATTCTGCAGTGACACGCCACCACAGCATTCTGCAGTGACACGCCACCACAGCATTCTGCAGTGACACGCCATCACAGCATTCTGCAGTGACACGCCATCACATCTGGTTTGTGCTTAGTGGGACTGTCATTTGTTTGTTTTTCAACAGGACAATGACCCAACACACCTCCAGGCCGTGTAAGGGCTATTTGACCAAGAAGGAGAGCGCTGCATCAGATGACCTGGCCTCCACAATCACCTGACCTTAACCCAATTGAGATGAGTTGGACCGCAGAGTGAAGCAAAAGCAGCCATCAAGTGCTCAGCATATGTGGGAACTCCTTCCAGGTGAAGCTGGTTGAGAAAATGCCAAAAGTGTGCAAAGCTGTCATCAAGGCAAAGGGTGGCTACTTTGAAGATTCTAAAACATATTTTGACTTGTTTAACACTTTTTTGGTTACTACATGATTCCATATGTATTATTTCATAGTTTTGATGTCTTCACTATTATTCTACAATGTAGAAAATAGTAAAAATAAACCTTGAATGAGTAGGTGTGTCCAAACTTGACTGGTACCGTACACACACAAAAGTATGTGGACACCCCTTCTAATTAGCAGATTCGCATATTTCAGCCACATCTGTGCCGACACGTCTATAAAATCGAGCACACAGCCACGCAATCTCCATAGACACACATTGGCTGTGAAATGGCCCATACTGATGAGCTCAGGATGCCATCTTTCAGTCAGTTCATAAAGTGTCTGCTCTGCTAGAGCTGCCCTAGTCAACTGTAAGTTCTGTCACTGTGAAGTTAAAACATCTAGGAGCAACAATGGCTCAGCCACGAAGTGGTAGGCCACACAAGCTCAAAGAACGGGATGACCGAGTGCTGAAGCGCATAGAAATCATCTGTCCTCGGGTTGCAACACATGCTCAATGGAAGCTAGTCTCCACAGCAATGTTCCAACATCTACTGGAAAGCTTTCCCAGAAGAGTGGAGGCTGTTATAGCAGCAAAGGGGGGACCAACTCCATATTAATGCCCATGATTTTGGAATGATATGTTCAACGAGCAGGTGTCGACATACATTTGGTCATGTAGTGTATATATTAACTCAGTTGGGGTCTCAACTTACTGCTTAGAGTTAGAATACACAAGGTTCAAGTTCAACATGTGGTTGTTACATCAGCAGTTTCGCTCTTGTTTTGTCAGTCAGACAGTCACTCAATTAGCCATGTCAGCTAACAATTTTTAGATTGGTATGTTAGTCTAGTCAGTTATCATGGCCAAATACCACCCAGGGGCAGTAACCTCCATGGGACCCCCATTGATTTTGTGAGTCACTCTCAGATACTGTATAATTAACATGGCATCATGGCAAAACGTGTAGAATTGCAGGGCCCAAAAGTCTAGAGCCAGCCCTTAAGGTACTAACACCAGTCTCATATCAGAAGATGGCCAGAGTAAACAACAAACAAATTGTTAATCTTCTTGCTCTCAATAACTAAAATAGCGCATCAACTTGCAGCCAGGTCGTCTCCATTGGCCCATTTGTGTTTGTCGACCTGCTACGGTTAGCTGGAATTGGAAGCTAGCAAGCGCCACTCACTGCTGCTGGTAGGCTTCTTGGGCGCCGCGGGCACAACCTGGCCGTCAGCAGCAGTCTCACCAGGCTCTCCCCGGGGTTCGGAGCTCCCTCCCAGGCTGAGGACGGTAGGATGGGCCGGGGGTACTCTGGAGATGCTATCCATCGCAGCAGCCTCCTCTCCCGTGGCCGCCATTTTGCCTTTCCGCCAGTCACATGATGGAGAGCTTCACGTGACATTTATTGTCGTCTCTACCTTCTTGCCTTTTGTGCTGTTGTCATGTTGTGCGATCATGTGTTGCAGCTATGCCATGTTGTTATCTTAGGTCCCTCTGTATATAGTGTTGTGGTGTGTCGCTTGTCATGATGTGTGTTTTATCCTATATTTTTATTACATTTTGTAATGTTTAATCCCAGCCCCGTCCCCGCAGGCCTTTTGGTAGGCCGTCATTGTAAATACGAATTTGTTCTTAACTGACTTGCCTAGTTAAATAAAGGTTCAATATTTTTTTTAAATAAAAGGTTCAATAAAATTATAAAAATAAATTATTCCCCCTCTTCTGAATTCGAGCTACACCCTTTTACTTGACAGGTGCGTGCTACGTCGTGTGGTTGTCACCACTCACCATCATCACACAAACAATAATATCACGATTCATTTATATTTTTCCTATTCATATTGATTGATAGTTTTATATTTATATTGTTTTATCGTTGTTCGAGTGTAGTGAGCTCGAGCTGTCCATGCTGTTTTGCCTCTAGTCGTGTTGCATTATGAACACTTCGAATCAGCGTGAAACATAATATTAGTGTTTGCGGAGCTAACTAGTCAGCCAAATGTTAGATGTTTTGGGGTAAAATAAAGGGGATCCTCAGTCCTCTCTTCGGTTCATATGGGTGGGTCAGGGTGCTGACGTTCTACGCAGGAAGTGTCCAGTGAACCATCGTGACAGCCTGCGTGATTGTAAACATGGCGCCGTGCACCGCTACAGGGCTGTGCTGTTTTACATCCCGTTTGTAGCTAGCCTGAGACACAAAACTTAACCATGGAGACAGAAGAGGAGCAACATATGACAACTCTCCTCTGCATGGGTTTCCCAGATGCAGTGGCGATACGCAAGGCGCTACGCCTGGCGAAGAACGACATCAACGAGGCTGTGGCGCTCCTGACCAACGAAAGCCCCGGTCTTGGGTATGGATATGAGCCGATGGAGAGTGGCCCTGCCCCAGGCCCGAGTGGAGACGGGGAGTCTAGCGGGCGGACTGGGACTGGAGGGTTCGACCCACCTCCCGCATACCACGATGTGGTGGAGAGCGAGGTAAGGGCGAAGAAGGATAGTAACGTTAGTTCGCTGGCTTCGTAAGCTAGAACACAAGCTAGCTAACGTCGTTAGCGCTATCAAATCTAGCGATGATGGTGGCTAGGTAGCCAGACAGGGCTCGCCCTACAATATTGCATAGCGCGCACCGCTCATGCCTGGCTGTCAAAATATAGAAGGAAAATCCGCGGCATGCATAACTCAATTTAGTTAGCTAACGTTAGCGCAATCTCGGTCTGCATAAATTCGACACCCGGCTAGTTGAGTTGTAAATACAGCACTAGATACTTTCATCATCAGTATTGAAGTTGGGTGCACACTAGCCAACATCCGATTCAGAATGTAGCGGTTGCTAGACAGCTAGCTAGGTAGTTAGCTAGCTAGCCCAGCGCTTGGGGATGGGGGAATGCGCGAATCTCTAACGTTACATGGGGCAAACTTGCTAACCAACTAACTAGTGTTGGCAATAGTTATTAATAAAGCCGGTTTGCAGAGTGAATGTGGTGATATTAAGATCTTAGCATTCATTATCTTGGGGAAATGCACATCTGTATGCATCTTAGCATAATGTAATGTGGCTAGTGATAATGCCCGAGAAGCCGGTGTTTGTTGGATATTGGCACCGGTGTTGTTAGGCCGGAGACGAAGTCGATAGGTAGCCTAGCGGTTAAGAGCGTTGGGCCAGTAACCGAAAGGTCACTGGTTGGAATCCCTGAGCCCACTACGTGAATAATCCGTCGATGAGCAAGGCACTTAACCCTAATTGCTCATGTATGGGCTCTGGATAAGAGCGTCTGATAACTGACTAAAATGTAGCTAGCCAACGTTAGCTACGCGAACTAAGCTGGCTATAACTAGGTACATTAAGAGAAGCTGAGATTTCGCAATCGCCCGTGAACCTGATACGGCCATCTTGGGCTTTAAATATTGTCTAATAAAAAAAGTACTTTAAATTGTTTATAGTCCAGTGACAACGTGATGTCTAACTAAACTCCAGCATACAGCAGCTGCAAGCTAGCTAGAGAGAATCAAGTAGGGGCAGGGCAAAACCGTTTTGGTGATTTGGGTATCATCAAAATAACTCAATCGCACAAATGTTTGATCCCATTCAGCGGTTTTTACCTGATTAAGTAAAATACCATTGGACATTTTATGTTGAAAGATCAGTTTATATTCCTAATACTTAAGTTGAAAATGATGCTGTTGCTGCTTACTGTTAAGACATAATGATAAAAAAAAATATTTAACCTTTATTTAACCAGGTAGGCAAGTTGAGCAAGTTGAGAACAAGTTTACAACTGCGACCTGGCCAAGATAAAGCAAAGCAGTATGATACATATGTAACCGATGTGAAATGGCTAGTTAGTTAGCGGTGGTGCGCGCTAATAGCGTTTCAATCGGTGACGTCACTCTCTCTGAGACTTGAAGTAGGGTTTCCCCTTGCGTTGCAAGGGCCGCGGCTTTTGTGGCGCGATGGGTAACGATGCTTCGTGGGGTGTCAGTTGTTGATGTGTGCAAGGGTCCCTGGTTCGAGCCCGGGTTGGGGCGAAGAGAGGGACGGAACCTACACTGTTACACATACAACAACACATAGTTACACATGGAGTAAAACAAACATACAGTCAATAATACAGTAGAAAAATAAGTCTATATACAATGTGAGCAAATAAGGTGAGATAAGGAAGGTAAAGGCAAAAAAAAGGCCATGGTGGCGACGTAAATACAATATAGCAAGTAAAACACTGGAATAGTAGATTTGCAGTGGAAGAAAGTGCAAGTAGAAATAATGGGGTGCAAAGGAGCAAAATAAATAAATACGATAGGGGAAGACGTAGTTTTTTGGGCTAAATTATAGATAGGCTATGTGCAGTAATCTGTGAGCTGCTCTGACAGCTGGTGCTTAAAGCTAGTAAGGGAGAAGTGTTTCCAGTTTCAGAGATTTTTGTAGTTCGTTCTAGTCATTGGCAGCAGAGAACTGGAAGGAGAGGCGGCCGAAGGAGGAATTGGCTTTGGGGGTGTCATTTACAGCGCGTGCTGCTATGGTGACTAGCGAGCTGAGCTAAGGGGGGGCTTTACCTAGCAGGGTCTTGTAGATGACCTGGAACCAGTGGGTTTGGCGACGAGTGTGAAGCGAGGACCAGCCAACGAGAGCGTACAGGTCGCAATGGTGGGTAGTATATGGGGCTTTGGTGACAAAACGGATGGCACTGTGATAGACGGCATCCAATTTATTGAGTAGGGTATTGGAGGCTATTTTGTAAATGACATCGCCGAAGTTGAGGATTGGTAGGATGGTCAGTTTTACAAGGGTATGTTTGGCAGCATGAGTGAAGGATGCTTTGTTACGAAATAGGAAGCCAATTCTAGATTTAACTTTGGATTGGAAATGTTTGATGTGAGTCTGGAAGGAGAGTTTACACTCTAACCAGACACCTAGGTATTTGTAGTTGTCTACATATTCTTAGTCAGAACCGTCCAGAGTAGTGATGCTGGACAGGCGGGCAGGTGCAGGCAGCGATCGGTTGAAGAGCATGCATTTAATTTTACTTGTATTTAAGAGCAGTTGGAGGCCACGGAAGGAGAGTTGTATGGCATTGAAGCTCGTCTGGAGGATTGTTAACAGTGTCCAAAGAAGGGCCAGAGTATACAGAATGGTGTCGTCTACATAGAGGTGGATCAGAGACTCACCAGCAGCAAGAGCGACATCATTGATGTATACAGAGAGTCGGCCCAAGAATAGAACCCTGTGGCACCCCCATAGAGACTGCCAGAGGTCCGGACAACAGGCCCTCCGATTTGACACACTGAACTCTATCAGAGAAGTAGTTGGTGAACCAGGCGAGGCAATCATTTGAGAAACCAAGGCTATTGAGTCTGCCGATGTGGTGATTGACAGAGTCGAAAGCCTTGGCCAGGTCAATGAATACGGCTGCACAGTATTGTTTCTTATTCGATGGCGGTTAAGATATTGTTTAGGACCTTGAGCGTGGCTGAGGTGTACCCATGACCAGCTCTGAAACCAGATTGCATAGCGGAGAAGGTACGGTGGGATTCGATATGGTCGGTAATTTCTTTGTTGACTTGGCTTTCGAAGACCTTAGAAAGGCAGGGTAGGATAGATATAGGTCTGTAGCAGTTTGGGTCAAGAGTGTCCCCCCTTTGAAGAGGGGGATGACCGCAGCTGCTTTCCAATCTTTGGGAATCTCAGACAACACAAAAGAGAGGTTGAACAGGCTAGTAATAGGGGTTGCAACAATTTCGGCAGATTATTTTAGAAAGAAAGGGTCCAGATTGTCTAGCCCGGCTGATTTGTAGGGGTCCAGATTTTGCCGCTCTTTCAGAACATCAGCTGACTGGATTTGGGAGAAGGAGAAATGGGGAATGCTTGGGCGAGGTGCTGTTGGGTAGTGGTAGTAAGGTGGAAAGCATGGCCAGCAGTAGAAAAATGCTTATTGAAATTCTTAATTATAGTGAATTTATCGGTGGTGACAGAGTTTCCTATCCTCAGTGCAGTGGGTAGCTGGGAGGAGGTGCTCTTATTCTCCATGGACTTTACAGTGTCCCAGAACTTTTTTTTAATTTGTGTTGCAGGAAGCAAATTTCTGCTTGAAAAAGCTAGCCTTGGCTTTTCTAACTGCCTGTGTATATTGGTTTCTAACTTCCCTGAAAAGTTGCATATCACGGGGGCTTTTCGATGCTAATGCAGAACACCACAGGATGTTTTTGTGTTGGTTAAGGGCAGTCAGGTCTGGAGAGAACCACGGGCTATATCTGTTCCTGGTTCTAAATTTCTTGAATGGGGCATACTTATTTAAGATGGTGAGGAAGGCATTTAAAAAAAATAACCAGGCATCCTCTACTGACGGAATGAGGTCAATATCCTTCCAGGATACCCGGGCCAGGTCGATTAGAAAGGCCTGCTCGCAGAAGTGTTTCAGGGAGCATTTGACAGTGATGAGTGGAGGTCGTTTGACCGCTGACCCATTACGGATGCAGGCAATGAGGCAGTGATCACTGAGATCTTGGTTGAAAACAGCAGAGGTGTATTTGGAGGGCAAGTTGGTTAGGATGATATCTATGAGGGTGCCCGTGTTTACGGCTTTGGGGTGGTACCTGGTAGGTTCATTGATAATTTGTGTGAGATTGAGGGCATCAAGCTTAGATTGTAGGGTGGCTGGGGTGTTAAGCAGTTTAGGTCACCTAGCAGCACGAGCTCTGAAGATAGATGGGGGGCAATCAGTTCACATATGGTGTCCAGAGCACAGCTGGGGGCAGAGGGTGGTCTATAGCAAGCGGCAACGGTGAGAGACTTGTTTTTAGAGAGGTGGATTTTTAAAAGTAGAAGTTCAAATTGTTTGGGTACAGACCTGGATAGTTGGACAGAACTCTGCAGGCTATCTCTGCAGTAGATTGCAACACCGCCCCCTTTGGCCGTTCTGTCTTGTCTGAAAATATTGTAGTTAGGGATGGAGATTTCAGAGTTTTTGATGGTCGTCCTAAGCCAGGATTCAGACACGGCTAGGACATCCGGGTTGGCAGAGTGTGCTAAAGCAGTGAATAAAACAAACTTAGGGAGGAGGCTTCTAATGTTAACATGCATGAAACCAAGGCTATTACGGTTACAGAAGTCATCAAAAGAGAGCGCCTGGGGAATAGGAGTGGAGCTAGGCACTGCAGGGCCTGGATTCACCTCTACATCGCCAGAGGAGGAGTAGGATAAGGGTACGGCTAAAAGCTATGAGAATTGGTCGTCTAGGACGTCCGGAACAGAGAGTAAAAGGAGCAGGTTTCTGGGGACGATAAAATAGCTTCAAGGTATAATGTACAGACAGAGGTATGGTAGGATGTGAATACAGTGGAGGTAAACCTAGACATTGAGTGATGATGAGAGATATTGTCTCTAGAAACATAATTGAAACCAGGTGATGTCATCGCATGTGTGGGTGGTGGAACTGAAAGGTTGGATAAGGTATAATGAGCAGGGCTAGAGGGTCTACAGTGAAATAAGCCAATAAACTGGAGGTCGACCGATTAATCGGAATTGCCGATTAATTAGGGCCGATTTTCAAGTTTTCATAACAATCGGAAATCGATATTTTGGACGCCGATTTGGCCGAAATTGTTTTATTTTTTATTTTTAATGAATGTTTTTTATTTATTTTTTTACACCTTTTATTTAACTAGGCAAGTCAGTTAAGAACACATTCTTATTTTCAATGACGGCCTAGGAACGGTGGGTTGTCAGCCTTGTCAGCTCGGGGATTCAATCTTGCAACCTTACGGTTAACTAGTCCAACACTCTAACCACCTGCTTTACATTGCACTCCACGAGGAGCCTGCCTGTTACGTGAATGCAGTAAGAAGCCAAGGTAAGTTGTTAGCTAGCATTAAACTTATCTTATAAAAAACAATCAATCAATCATAATCACTAGTTAACTACACATGGTTGATGATATTACTAGTTTATCTAGCCTGTCCTATGTTGCATATAATCGCTTAGGTACACGTTGCTCCAACGTGTACCTAACCATAAACATCAATGCCTTTCTTAAAATCAATACACAAGTATATATTTTTAAACCTGCATATTTAGTTAATATTGCCTGCTAACATGAATTTCTTTTAACTAGGGAAAATGTGTCACTTCTCTTGCAACAGAGTCAGGGTATATGCAGCAGTTTGGGCCGCCTGGTTCGTTGCAAACTGTGAAGACTATTTCTTCCTAACAAAGACAGCCGACTTCGCCAAACGGGGGATGATTTAACAAAAGCGCATTTGCGAAAAAAGCACAATCGTTGCACGACTGTACCTAACCATAAACATCAATGCCTTTCTTAAAATCAATACACAGAAGTATATATTTTTAAACCTGCATATTTAGCTAAAAGAAATCTAGGTTAGCAGGCAATATTAACCAGGTGAAATTGTGTCATTTTGCGTTCATTGCACGCAGAGTCAGGGTATATGCAACAATTTGGGACGCCTGGCTCGTTGCGAACTACATAGATAGGATAGATTTGCCAGAATTTTACGTAATTATGACATAACATTGAAGGTTGTGCAATGGAACAGGAATAGTTAGACTTAGGGATGCCACCCGTTAGATAAAATACAGAACGGTTCCGTATTTCACTGAAAGGAAAAACGTTTTGTTTTCGAGATGATAGTTTCCGGATTTGACCATATTAATTACTTAAGGCTCGTATTTCTGTGTGTTTATTATATTATAATTAAGTCTATGATTTGATAGAGCTGTCTGACTGAGCGGTGGTAGGCACCAGCAGGCTCGTAAGCATTCATTCAAACAGCACTTTCGTGTGTTTTGCCAGCAGCTCTTCCTGTGCTTCAAGCATTTCGCTGTTTCTGACTTCAAGCCTATCAACTCCCAAGATTAGGCTGGTGTAACCGATGTGAAATAGCTAGCTAGTTAGCGGGTGCACGCTAATAGCGTTTCAAACGTCTCGCTCTGAGACTTGGAGTAGTTGTTCCCCTTGTTCTGCATGGGTAACGCTGCTTCGAGGGTGGCTGTTGTCGATGTGTTCCTGGTTCGAGCCCAGGTAGGAGCGAGGAGAGGGACGGAAGCTATATTGTTACACTGGCAATACTAAAGTGCCTATAAGAATATCCAATAGTCAAATGTATATCAAATACAAATGGTATAGAGAGAAATAGTCCTATAATAACTACACCCTAAAACTTCTTACCTGGGAATATTGAAGACTCATGTTAAAAGGAACCACCAGCTTTCATATGTTCTCATGTTCTGAGCAAGGAACTTAAACGTTAGCTTTCTTACTTGGCACATATTGCACTTTTACTTTCTTCTCCAACACTTTGTTTTTGCATTATTTAAACCAAATTGAACATGTTTCATTATTTATTTGAGGCTAAATTGATTTTATTGATGTATTATATTAAGTTAAAATAAGTGTTCATTTAGTATTGTTGTAATTGTCATTATTACATATAAATGTAAAAAAATCGGCTGATTAATCGTCAGCGGCTTTTTTTTGGGGGTCCTCCAATAATCGGTATCGGCGTTGAAAAATCATAATCGGTCGACCTCTACAATAAACACTAACCAGAACAGCAATGGACAAGGCATATTGACATTAAGGATGTCAATATATTCATTTAATGATGAATAATAGTCCAATGTCAAAACGGTTTTAAAGTGTCCAAATGAAGAACCAATAACAGTTTGTGATATATTGAAAACATGAAATGTACTATCTACATGTGCAACAATGGTAATCATATGTATTTTTTTTAAGGAGCTACTTAGAAACTGCACAAAACCCTGTTTTGTCAAGTGGCAATAAATCACTCATCAATTGGGGTGGGGGTATGCACTGTCTAAACTACCACAACTCTAAAACCACATGGAACTGGATAGGCTGTATTTTTACATCACTGGTTAGGGGACAACCTCCAGGACAGTCAGCTACATTTTGGAATGTTGCACTTTGATAAGGAGGTCAGAAACCTGGCAGTGTGGTGCCAGGATGACAACCTCTCCCTCAACGTGATCAAGACAAAAGAGCTGATCGTGGACTACAGGAAACAACGGGCCGAGCACGCCCCCATTCACATCGACGGGGCTGTAGTGGAGGGGTCGAGAGCTTCAAGTTCTTCGGTGTCCACATCACTAAGGATCTATCTTGGTCCACACACACCAACACAGTCTTCAAGAGGGAATGACAACACCTCTTCCCCCTCAGGAGGCTGAAAAGATTTGGCATGGGCCCTCAGATCCTATTGTTTTTTACAGCTACACCATTGAGAGAATCTTGGCTGGCTGCATCACCTCTTGGTGTGGCAACTGCTTGGCATCCGATCGTAAGGCGTATCTCTCTAGTCTAGCGGTTAGGGTACCATCTCCATTCTCTACACACAGCAGATTGCGTCCGCTGTCTTCATTGCTGTGTGAAACCGTGTGTATGTTGACATTGATCACCAGGGTGTGGGCATGTGTGAGTGTCTGACACCCGGGTTGCATTCAGTAGGTCACAGCATTGCGAAATGTTTTCGAATGTACCCCAATTTCCAGGAACAGTCTGCATCAAAAGCATCCTTGTTTTGTTTTTATATTGAAAACATGTCTTTCCGGGTTACATATTCAAATTGTTCACATTCACACCATTGCGCCAGACAAATCCCTCCGTCCCACTCTTTCTCCATCTCGCTCTCTCTCTCCAGCTTGTTTTTTGCGTCTCTGCTGTTTGTGCCTTAGGAGGCATGTCACGGGTCTGTGGCCCTGCATTCTCATCCTAAATATAGCTCCACACACACAATTATCCCTACATTCTCATATGGTTACCTAGCTTCCCTGCGCAACATATGTACATGCGTACATAAACACAGCATCACACTTATTAAAAACACACACACCAGAAAGACGTAGACACACTAACAAACACACCACACCCTGTCCTCCTGAGAGAAGCCCAGAGCTCCAGTCCTCCCCTTATCTCCCCTCAGGCAGGAAAACAGAACTAGTACTGTTATTGTTACTGTATTAATAATGCTGAGAGGAAACAGTGATAACTGCCTATTGGTTCAGCAGTAGCTAGAAACCTCCCCAGGTAGTATCTATTAACCCAGATTATTCCATTTCTACACTAAAACATATTTCTAATGAGATTCTCCTATACACATGCTTTGTAGCCCTGGAGTCATCTCAATCTAGGGTCCTGACCCCAGTTATTTGTTAAGAGACAGGTCAACAGTTCATACTGTCTTCTTGACCTCAAAAATAGGTCTCTGATTGGACTGTGCTGTTCAGAGACTTCTGATTTAGCAGGTGCTCCCCAGCAGTGAAATGTTTGACTGTTGACGTTTCTGTCTTAGAGAAACGCTAATCTTTGACTCCCTCCATCCATCTAGAGCTCATCTCTCTTTCCAATCCTTTCTATGAAGGAGGATAGCTGAAACCTGATGCTTCTCTCTCTCCCTCCTTCTCTCCCCCTTCATCCTCCATCGATCATATATCGGTATGCTGTACTGAAAGGGCAGAGGGGTTATTGAACACACACACCCACCGCTCTCACAGCCTGTTGTGTTGTGTTCAAGACCACCAAAGCGAGACCGATTTTTAAAGACCGGAGCAAATCGAGTCTGAGTCAAGACCGGGAGGGGGGCGAGTCAAGACCGAGATCAGAAAAATGAAGTCCAATTCAAGACCATGATTGTAATTGTGTCAAATAACCACCATAATGAGTTCAAAATGTCCAGTATTTCTGTGTTTATGTTTCAGAAGAACATATTGATTCTTTAGACAGTCAGAATGGTGAGAGAATGCGTGCTGATGGCAGAGAACCACTACAGATGATCACTAACCCAAGCAGGTCTATAATAGATAAAGACAAAATATGTTCCAACTTCCCCATCTCTCCAAATAATTGTGAGCACACAACTTTCAAACATTTACCTCATTCATGCCAGCGAATCAAAGGACATTCTGTCGAGCGTGACAGTTTGAGGATATTTTTCAATGAAATTAAAGGACAGTAATGTTACGAGTAAAGAAGGAAGCCCAGGTTTCAATAGGCGATAAGATGTTAATGTGTCATGAAAGGAGAGTGGATGTTTGGCCTGACCACGCAGTTTTATACGCTGAGTCTGACTGAATGGGAGCTGGTAATTGAGTAGCTGGTAATTGAGTAGCTGGTAATTGAGTTTCTTACTCCGCTGGTCTCAAAGAAATTACGAGTCTTCAATGTCCGAGATGGAGTAAAGACAGATTAATTATTATTTTTCATGTTATCCGAAACCTAGAAAAGACCTAGACTCTCAAGACCGGTCTCGAGTACTACAACACTGGTAGAACTATAAAATGTTTGTGTGTTTCAGAGGAGTAGTGATGAGAATGGGAATTGTTCAGGCAGCAGTATGGAGTTCCCCACCACTAACCTGTATGAACTGGAGAACAGAGTGTTCACGGACCACTGGTCCATCCCCTACAAGAGAGAGGAGTCACTGGGCAAATGTCTGGTCGCAGCCACCTGCCTCGCCAAACACGGTAAGAGAGAGCGAGTAAGTGTGTGGGGTTTGTTTGTTGTTGTGGGTTTTGTGACTTGTAACTGGTGGATGCTTTTCACACATTTTACACCTAGTTGTCAATCAATAACTACAGTCTCTCTCTCACTTTCTCTCTCAGGTCTGACGGATGCGGATGAAAACTGTAAGCAGTTTATGGACAGGTGTATGCACGAGGCCTTTAAAAAGGTGATTTGTGTGTATGCATGAATGAAGCCTTTTAAGTTGGGTGGCTTTTGGGTGTGCATAACACTTATAAGTGAGCGATGTAGAACCTGTTTCAAAGCCAGTTTCCCTCATCTTCAAGAAAGGAGGCCTATTTGAACAGGACTGTTTGGTGGAATATTGGCACGTTCACTCACTCTGCTTGCTCTCGCTCTTCCCATCCCTCTCCAGCTTCTGACCAGTAGTGCGGTCCATAAGTGGGGGACAGAGATCCATGAGGGGATCTACAACATGTTGATGTTACTGGTGGAGCTGGTGGCTGAGAGAGTCAAACGGGACCCCATACCTGTTGGCGTGATGGGTGTACTGACTATTGTGGGTACACACACACACACACACACACACACACACACACACACACACACACACACACACACACACACCTCATGCATACAGTATATACACACACACACACCACGTCACATGAAATAACATTCACACACCTCGCCCCTTAAACCATTATCTGTCTGTTTGTAGGCCTTCAACCCAGACAATGAGTACCACTTTAAGAACCGTATGAAGACGTGTCAGAGGAACTGGAGCGAGGTGTTTGGAGAGGAAGCCATGTTTGCTGTGTCACCTAGCAACAGCTACCAGAAGGTGAGGCTGTAATATGGCCGTGGCTCTAAAGCACAAGTATAAAATAAAAAACAGAGAGAGAATGTATGTGTGACTGATTTTGTGTGTGTGTGTGTGCGCCTTTTGTTTCTACAGGAGCCTCATGGCTGGCTGGTAGACCTGGTCAATCGGGTAAGCCCTCCCACACATACACCTACACACACCTCTGAAATTTCAGGGCAGTTCCATGGTAACAGAATTATGCTGAGAAGTCATATTTTTCACTTTAAAATGTATACCAAAAAACCCCCACTGATTTCAAGGTTTAACAAACCATATCTCTCCATGCACAATGACTACTTTTAAAGCCCCCCCTCCCCGACATTGAAGTTAGGTTAAATTTAGGTTCTGAATGAAAGGTGAAAAAGTATTTTCCTTATGTTTAAAATACATATTTTCCAGGACATTGAAAAGGCGTCTTTTTCCGGTTGTTGAAAAATATGTATTTTCCGGACATGAAATCCAGTTCATTTTTGGTTCTGAATGAAAGTTGAAAATGTGTATTTTCGGATGTTGAAATTAGGCAAAGTTTTGATTCGGAATGAAAGTTGAAAATAAGTAATTTATAGACATCTATTGTTGGGCAAAATGGATGGTCCGTACCGGACCAAAAACCAATGTCCGTGGATGTGGAAATCAAGGCCGGTCCGGACTGCACCAAAAAAGTCCAAAAGTCATCGGCGTCAGACTGTACTTACTAAGGTGTAGCCTGAAATGTTATTTTATGAATGCCCATCTATGTGGTAAGCCTACCGTTTGTAAAACACCCCAAAAAGACTTGCGGACAGGGGTGTAGCCTACAATGTCAGCCCTCAATGGATTTTTATGAATTCCCATCCATGTGGTAGGCCCACTATTTAAGATCTGAATATCAGCTACCTAACTTTATCAGGAGTTCTTGTGAGCTTATTTTCAATGTGATTACACAGCTGGAAATGCAGAAGTATTTTGTCAAGACTTCGCCACAGATTGCAACCACTGGCCTGTCTTTGATTTCGCCATCTATTGTTTTCTCTAAAGTTTTGTCATCGCCCATAAATTGCGACTGCGAATCCACCATGGATATAGCTCGATTAAAATAACAAACCTGCCAACGTGCACGCATTTTGCGTACCAGCTATGTAATTCTCTGTCCGTGTACGAGATCCGAGTTAAAAGTACGCAGCAATAAATAGGGCCTGATTTTTTTTTATTGTTGATGTACATTTGAATAAAAAGTCAATCTAACATCCTGATTCTCGAGCTGCAACCGACAGACATGTACGGAGTTTGTGTCAACGGACATGCAGATTAATACATAATTATTGGATGTAGCTAACCCGAGTCTGCCCCTCCTGTTTTTTGTGATGCTGAGTTTGCCGACTGTCAGCTGTACGTAGACACATGGACAAATCCCTTTTTGACTGGGTGTTGTGGAAAGGTAAACACTAATTGTTTTAAGCTAACGTTAGTGAACATAAGATGGACATTCAGTGGGTTCTAAAGTGACAGCAGTTCACTCACATTTCCTAGTGAAAGAAATTAAATGCAAATCCGAAAAATAACTGGTCGCATTTGTGCGAGTGTGATATACATTTAATTCCTCGTCCCTTTAGTTGTATTTCCCACGTAACATTACGAAGATCATGCAACCTGATAGACTGTAACTGTAATTCTGATCCACGTCACAAAAAGCATTACAAAAGTATACCGTAATTTCCGGACTATTAAGCGCACCTGAATATAAGCCGCACCCACTGAATTTAAAAGAAATTATTATTTTGAACATAAATAAGCCGCATATGTCTATAAGCTGCAGGTGCCTACCGGTACATTGAAACAAATGAACTTTACACAGGCTTTAACGAAACACGGCTTGTAACAAAAATAAATAGGCTTTAACGAAACACGGCTTGTAACAAAAAATAAAAAATTAGCAGTAAGCTTTAGTTGTCTTTTTTGCACTGAGTCAATTCCTCACGCTGCTGTTTCCAACATCTTATCGACTCATTAAGACCAAGCTCCCGTGCAGCAGCTCTATTTCCTTTTCCAACAGCCAGATCAATTGCCTACAACTTGAAAGCTGCATCATATGCATTTCTCCGTGTCTTTGCCATGAGGGTGGCAAAATGACTACCGTAATCAGAATGATGGGAAGTTTGAGAGCGCTCGATTTAATCTAAACAGTAAACAAAAAAGTTGTTTGACCTTAACCCGTTCGGCAATTTCATTGGTCTAATGAAAGCATCATGCCGCCAAAAAACTGAGCGCGTCACAGAATGTGTTTTTTTGGGAGCAAAAAAATTGGAAGCGGGAAAAATCCATATATTAGCCGCGTCATTGTTTAAGCCGCGAGGTTCAAAGCTGGGAAAAAAGTTGTGGCTTATAGTCCGGAATTTACGGTAATCAAAAATGAATATACACATCTTGACATTAAAAGGAGTCGGGAGTTTAGACGAGTGAGCGATGATGAATGAATGAGTGTCCAGTATTAGCTATAGAGGCAATGCTTCTAAAATACCGTTGCACTAGATTTGAGATTTTATTAATTTTGAAAATCTGAAATGATTTATGCGCTGCAAAGAAATACAATAGGCACCTTTACATAGGCTGAAACACCGGACTTGTCTAGCGAACAGATTCCTTTTCCGGTAGCCTACTTAAGCTTTGTATAGCCAGTTCGTAGTCTGTGTTGATGTGATCATTTGTTTTTATGTTTTCAAAATTTTGCTTTTAGTGTTGATTAGGAACCGTATCTAAAAAGCCAATACTTGTGATCTGGCCCTGTTTGAGAGGTGACAAGCGTACCTCTGCTATAGAGACTAAACCTGGGGGCCAAGGCAAGCTGGATCTGAAGACCTATGCAGATGTCTGCAGTAGACTACATGTTGCTGAAATTTCCATTTGGTGATGTGCTCCTCCAGCATGCAGTGCTTGCTGACATTGCCAACAGGCAGACTGCCAAGTTCTCATCCCTCAACTTTTTCATGGCACGCTTTCCCTGCATTATTCCTGAGGGAGCCTCTGTTGATCTGTTGGAAGATGAGTTTAGACTCTCAGGCAACAACCTTTGAGCAGAGTCTGGTCAACATGCGCACGGATCAGGCCTGGAGAGAAATCGGCACAATGAAAAGGGGGGGCAGCCTGGTCTACTCCCACCTTTTGGCTGTGATGCTGGGGATATTGGTCATATTCCACCAACATCCCCAGCAATGCAGACTGTGAATGAATATTCAGTCTATTTTCCAAGAACAAAACCCAGTACAGAGCCTCCCTCAGTACAGACATGCTGAGTGCCCTCGTTACCGAGAAGGTTTCAATGATTGCCAGAGGAACTGTTTGCCACAGAGAAGTCTACCCTGATGCTCTGCTGTGTAAGGCTAAATCTGCTAGCTACCAGGCAAATCTGTTTAGGAAATGATTTCCTGAACATTTGAAGGTCTCCAGAAGATTTGTTCTCACCGACTGTTTCCTATCATAGCTTTTTCCTTTTTATTATGGATACTATTTTTAATATAATTTTTTTTTTTTTTTTTTTTTTTTTTTTCTTCTACTGCATCATTGATTGTATGTTGTTTTACTCCATGTGTAACTCTGTGTTTTTGTATGTTGTCGAACTGCTTTGCTTTATCTTGGCCAGGTCGCAATTGTAAATGAGAACTTGTTCTCAACTTGCCTACCTGGTTAAATAAAGGTGAAATAATAAAAAAATATATATGTTTATTTGATACTGATGCTTTGCTTCAAACATTTGTTCTTATCATATCAGAGTTTACATTTTATTTTATTTTTTAAATTATTGTGGATAAGACGTTTGTACATTTTGTACCTAGACAAATAACTTGTTATTATTTGTTTAATAAAATAAAAAAACTCCAAGAATAAAGGTCCCTTGTGTGTTCTTTCTAATTACATCTTGTTAGTGACTTTTACCATATGTGTAAATGGAATGCTGTCAAGAAAGAAACTATTCCAACCTTTTCTAGACTTGATTTGGTACAATTCTATAATTGCGATTAGACGAACAGCGTGCACGAGCGTGCGGTCAGGCTTCGGCTGCGGTACAGCAAAAACAATGCTCATGGTTCTCACGGGAAGTGAAATGATAGGCTACAATGACTTTGCTCATGATCGTGCACGCTGCAAGTGACATGTAACTAACTATAAATTCCTTGAATTTTCTTTCGCGTGTGCCTTTTCATTATCTGGATAGAGACTTGTGGTTTCTAGCTATTGTTACACCAGTCAAAGCAGTGGAGCGTGTAGTGTAGCAAAACATGAGAGGTCAAAACCATTAATCTTGCGGCGACGGGGGAGCGGGTTTTCAAAATGCTATCACATCACGCCATTATGCCATTTATAAAGGGGTCAGATATACACTCAGTGGCTAGTTTATTAGGTACACCCATCTAGTACTGGGTCGGATCCCCCTTTGCGTCCAGAACAGTGTGAATTCTTCGGGGAATGGAAATGTTGCTCAATTGGTATCAAGGGACATAACGTGTGCCAGGAAAACATTCCCCACACCACAAGCCTGTACCATTGACGCCAGGCAGGATGGGGCCATGGACTCATGCTTCTAACGCCAAATCCTGACTCTGCCATCAGCATGACGCAACAGGAACCAGGATTCGTCAGACCAGGCTGAAGTTTTTTCACTCCTCAATTGTCCAGTGTTGGTGATCGCATGCCCAATGTGGCCACTTCTTGTTTTTGGCTGATAGGAATGCAACCCAGTGTGGTTGTCTGCTGCATTAGCCCATTTGTGACAAGGACCAATGAGTTGTGCGTTCCGAGATGCCGTTCTTCACACCACTGTTGTACTGTACCGTTATTTGTCTGTTTGTGGCCCGCCTGTTAGCTTGTACGATTCTTGCAATTCTCCCACCACCCCTCATCAACGAGTTGTTTTCGCCCACAGGATTGGCGCTTACTGGATATTTTTTGTTTGTCGCACCATTTTCAGTAAACCCTAGACACTGTCCTGCCTGAAAACCCTAGACCGGACGTTTTTGGAAACTGGAACCGCCGCGCCTGGCACCGATGGTCATACCACGCTCAGTTGCTTAGGTCACTCGTTTTGCCCATTTTAACGTTCAATCGAACAGTAACTGAATGCCTCGACGCCTGTCTGCCTGCTTTTTATAGCAAGCCACGGCCACGTGACTCACTGTCTAAAGGAGCGAGCCATTTTTGTGAATGGGGTGGTGTAACTAAACTGGCCACTGAGTGTGTGTTTGTATATTTTTATACAGACTTGCTAACAAATCAGTGAACATTTGCAAATGATCTAAAGGATTCTGATAATTTTCTGTTAACAAAACAAGTTTGCACACCTTATTTTAATTTGCTCCATGGCTCAGTGAACACAAGGCTGTTTGGATCATTTCAGACGCGAAGAGGAATAACATTGCAGCTGTTTCTGATTAATATACAATGCCATGCTGGTGGGTGGTATCGTTAAAATAAAACCCAGTCCTGAAACAAAACGTAGGCTGACAATAATTTGTATGTCATATCATAGGAAAAGATACCGCATTCATGCGGATTTACATGAAGTGCGCAGTTTGAGTTTGTCACTTAAAGCCTAAATATACAGTATCATACTTTGACTAAAACGATGACTTATTGACTTAAATCGTTGTGCAACGTCTTTCAGCTCTGAAAAGTGGATTTTACCGTAATTATTTTACCAAACTTTGCATCTGCAGTTTATTCAGTAAACATATATTTTTTTAAATGACTATGTAAATTCTTCAACGTAGTCATTGTGCATAGAGCTGTATGGCATGTTCAACTTTGAAATCAGTGTTTTTTTGTTTGCCGTTTTAAAGTGAAAAGTCTGAGTGTAATTCCGTTACAGTCGAATTGAATTTTTGTCGGCGTCTCTGTATTCCGTGATGTGACTGTGTTTCTGTCTCTTCTTCTCTCAATGTCCTTTCCCTTCGTGCTCTCTCTCTAGTTTGGAGAGATGGGAGGGTTCACTGCTATCCAGGCTAAACTCAATACACAGGAGATAGAAATTGGGGTAAGGACACACATGCATACTTGTACGGCTACTCATAAATCTCCTTGTGTGAGTCCTTCCTTTTGAGGATTCTAACCAGAACAACACACACATTGATCCCTTTCGCAGCCTAGACCATTTCCACCATTAGCATGTTAATCTCTCTCTGGCACCGGAGACTGTAGCCTCACCCCCTTACCCGTGGGAGACAACCATTTAGTTTTTTATGTGTGTATGTAACTGTCTGTCTCTCTGCAGTGTGTGTCTGCTCTGGTCCAGCCTCTATCTGTGTGTGCAGAATACCTCAACTCCAGCCTGGTGCAGGTAAGACATTTCCCTCCAACACACACTAAGACACGCAACGTATGGTACATCCTCAGCATGATGATTAGTTCATGAGACTAATAATAACGTCTGTGTGTTTGTAGCCCATGTTGGATCCTGTTATCCATAAGATGATCACCTATGTTCAGAACCTGGAGGAGAAGGACCTGAAAGACAAGGTACCACAATACCCCCTGCCTTGTATACCCACAAGACTCTGCTCTACATACATTGGGATGCTCCCGGAAATGTTATAAATATCAGTGTCCAACATCTAAAACTGTTCATTCAGAGCTTTAAAGTCTGAAGCGAACAGTCAGACTGTACAGAGTTTCCTATGAACACAGCATCAGATGCTGATTGTTACCGTCCCTCCTGTAGAGGCTGGTGAGCATCCCAGAACTGCTGTCGGCCATCAAGCTGCTGTGTATGAGGTTCCAGACCGCCCTGGTCACTGTGGTGGACGACCTGCGCCTGGACACTCTGCTACGCATGTTGAAGACTCCTCACTTCTCTACCAAGATGAACTCCCTCAAAGAGGTGAGAGGTCAGGGGTTACACGGTGAAAGGTTAGAGGTAAAACAGGAAGCCTTTGCCAAATTCAGCAGGGCCAAGTCAAACTGGCGTCGCTCTCCTTATTGTTGTGCGATTGTCCATGTGCATGCTTCTTGCTATAAACTGTACGAAATGTGTTTATGCGTGTGTCTAGGTGACTAAGCTGATTGAGGAGAGTACTGTGTCTAAGACGGTGAAGAATGCCATTGACACAGACAGACTGCTGGACTGGCTGGTGGAAAACTCTGTCCTCTCAATAGCACTGGAGGGTAAAGACAATGTTAATGTTAGCGCTGGAACAACATATTTGTACTTTTATCTATCTTGACATATGATTCCAGGTATCAGAAAGCGGTAATAGAAGTGTGTGTGTCTGTGTTCTAGGTAACATAGACCAGGCCCAGTATTGTGATCGAATAAAAGGCATCATTGAGTTGCTGGGCAGTAAACTGTCTCTGGACGAGCTCTCCAAGATCTGGATGATACAGGCAGGACAGTCATCCACGGTGATTGAGAACATCCACACCATCATGGCTGCAGCTGCCGTCAAGTTCAACTTAGACCAGCTCAGCCACCTGTTTGTCCTTATACAGAAGGTCTGTATGTGTGCTTAGGAACGTCTCTCTGTGTTAATGTTATGCCCTGCAAATATTACTAACACCCGCCAAATGCTGGTAGATTTAGCTATTGGCGGGTAAGAATGTCTATTTCACCAGCCACGTTGGGGGGTGGTCAATTTGCAGGCTCTAGAGTGCAAGCATTACATTCACATTTGTTAATAAAAATTAGTCAGAAGTCAAGTATGAGCATATGTGTGAGTTTTCTAAGTATTTCTGCTGTTTTGTTTCATAGCTGCTAATCGCACAAAGAAATACAAATCCTATATATCACCTCGCGCAGCATCAGCTTTGCGCACTGTGAGTGAAGCGCTGATAGATACATTTTTGGGGGCGCTGGCACAGGCATAAAAGTTGGTTTAATTTACTCAAGTCAACAAAGTGAGACTTTGTCCTGTTCTTGGCTATTTACATTGTTTTGTTCACAAGCTCGGTTGTTTTTCAATGTTCGTTTGAATCTGCTACTTCAACTGATAGCAGAGACGCTGTAGATGCTGTCTACTACTAGTCACATCCCAAATCTCACACAGACACAGGTGACATGATTCGAGTGGCCATGTTACCACGGTAACCTCCTGCCCTTAAAGGGGAAGCTGAAAATGTTTTCATCTGATATTTTGGGTAAAAGACTCAGGTCACAAAAAATGAAATGAAATTGAGCAATATTACCACATTTACTTCTTTCTAATACATTTCTTCTTTCAGAAAAATTACAAAGCGTGGTCGTTTTATTATTTTTTTTTAATGTAATTCTAACAAAAATATTTTGGCTGGGGAAAAAATCTGAGTGGCTGGTAGATGTTTTTTTTTTTCTTCATCTACCTGCCACCATAGCTGGTGGAACAAAAAGTGCATTTTAGGCTCTGAGAGAGTGTGTGTGTGTGTGTGTGTGTGTGTGTGTGTGTGTGTGTGTGTTCCAGAGCTGGGAGGTAGAGAGTGACCGTGTGAGGCAGAAGCTGTTGAGTCTGATTGGGAGGATCGGTAGAGAAGCCCGGTCTGAGGCCACCACAGGGAAGGTGCTGGAAGTGCTGTGGGAGTTAGCCCACCTGCCCATCCTGCCTACCTCCCTGGTACAGCAGGCGTCTGAGGAACACCTGGCCATCCTCACTGACGCATACGCTGTGAAGGAGACTGTAAAGCGCTGCTACATCATCAAATGTATAGAAGACATCAAGAAGGTGAGATACACCCACACTTTCTGTTTCTCTGTAGGTTGAAGCGCTTTGTCACTCACAGCCTTTGAATATCAATGTACGTTTTTTTTTACACGCACGCACACGCCCTGAATAAGCCAGTTTATGTTTGTAGACTCAGACTGAGGAGGAGGGTAAAACCAGCGACATTCAGAGCTCGTTTCTTACTGGCTCCTGGGGCAAGAAGAAAGCCAAAGAGAACTCATTGGCCAAAGTAAGAGAAGCCCCTCCACTTCCAACTCTACTGACCAGTCAGCATTCACCTACAATCTTCTCAATGCTACACACCAACCAATTCTGGAGGAGTGCTGGATCACGGGGGGGATTTGATTGGTCACTGAAGGATTGCTGCACTTGATTTTAATGCTGCATTCATAACCAAGTGGGAAAGTGTAAATTACAAGTTGTGAAGTTGTAAATACCAGTTGGATGCATTCACGTGCTTTGAACTCGTTGTGAAACACAAATTGGCTAATGGCCAACCAGCTGCGTCAACCATTAACTAAAAGTACAGCTATCATGCTTGTAAACAAATTATAGAGTTCAATAACCATATTTATAGATTGCTTTTGTTGTTGCATTTAACTGCCCAAAATGCTGTTATCGAGGTAATTTCCTTAGTTGGTGACGTCAGAGGTCAGCATGTGGAGAAGTCGGAGCTCAGGGATGATAGACGAGTTTCCCACTAGTAATTACCAGTTGGAGGGGCATTCAAGTGGATTTTTCCTAGGTGTATGTGGTAAATTCCACCTTCCCACTTGGTTAAGGACGCAGGGTAACATGAGCTGTTTCAGTACTGCATCAGGTGTCTAATTTTCTGTGGAATGGGCCGGTCTTCATTGAGGTTATAAGGCCTGTGTGTGTTGGGGGAAGTCCAGGTGTATGAGTCAAGGGGTGAGGTATTGATTGGATAAGGTTTGTGTTTGGGCATTAAGGTGTGTGGGGGCGGGGGTGGTTCTGGTGTTCTGTGTCATGTGATTGGATGAGCTGAAGGAATCAGACGGTACTGCTCATCTTGTGTGTGTGTGTGTGTGTGTGTGTGTGTGTGTGTGTGTGTGTGTGTGTGTGTGTAGTCTTCTCAGCAGGGCAGCCCCCAAGCGGTCTGGGTGGTTCCAGCTCTGCGGCAGCTCCATGAGATCACACGCTCCTTCATCAAACAGACCTACCAGAAACAGGACAAGGTACACACACACATTACCCCTGCAAGAGACACCTTATCCAAGATGGCAGCAGTCGACAGCATTAAAAGTACATGAACACATTACATGACACATTTTAAAATGAACAGACACATCTTCATAGCACATGTGCTTCCCCAGCAGAGCATCATCCAGGACTTGAAGAAGAACTTTGAGATCGTCAAATTGATCACAGGATCTTTGGTGGTCTGTCATCGACTGGCTGTGTCTGCAGCTGGGAGCAACGGACTGGCTGGACACACACTGGTAGATGGACGATACACCTACCAGGAGGTACCACAGCGTGTCTGCTTGTGTGTGATTTGCTTTGATGGGGTGATGAATGTAGAGCTTTGGTAGGAGTTTATGTGGCTTAGATTAGAGCTGTGACGATACCAGTATTGCAATATTTTTTCTATGGCAAAAAAGAACACCAAGCAAACTCTTTTGTCCTTAAAAAATATGTTGTATGGCCTCCAGAGTGGCGCAGCGTTCTAAGGCACTGCGTCGCAGTGTTGCGACGTCACTACAGCCTGGGGCTCGATCCGGCCATGAATGGGACTCCCATAGGGCGGCGCACAATTTGCCCAGCGTCGTCCGGGTTAGGGGAGGGTTTGGCCAGGGGTGCTTTACTTGGCTCATCGCACTCTAGCGACTCCTTGTGGCGGGCCGGGCTCCTGCAGGCTGACTTCAGTTGTCAGTTGAACCGTGTTTCCTCCGACACATTGGTGTAGCTGGCTTCCAGGTTAAGCGAGCTGGTGTTAAGAAGCACGGTTTGGCGGGTCATGTTTCGGAGGACGCATGACTCAACCTTCACCTCTTCCGAGCCCGTTGGGGATTTGCAGCGATGAGACAAGATCGTAATCACGAAATTGGGGAGTAAAAATTACAACAACAAAAAAATCCGCTGTATGTAAAATATTGTGTGATATAGCTTGGAAAATATGTGACTGGATGACAACATAATGATGTTTGTTTCCAACAGTAGGGCTGTTTTTCTAAAGACGTTGAATCCGCTTTCGTGTTTTGTTTCCTTGTCACGATACTAAATATCACGATACTCGTATCGTCCCGGCCCTAGTTGAGATGATGGACTGAGGATTTTGACCTCTGAGATTTTGACATTTTAATGTCACAAGTACAGCAAAAGGCCTTTCTTGCAAGTTCTAAAGCAAACAATGCAATAATCAAAAACAATGTATTACTAGAAAAAAGCACACGAGAAATAATGTGTGTGTGTGTGTGTGTGTGTGTGTGTGTGTGTGTGTGTGTGTGTGTGTGTGTGTGTGTACAGGGGTAAGGGGACTAGGCAACAGGATATAAGAAACAGAGTAGCAGCAGGTTGCATGTGAGTGCGTGTATAGAGTCAGTATAAATATATATGCATTTTATATGTGAATGAGCAAATGATGGAGTGAATGTTTGTGTGTAGGGCCCTGTGAGTGTGCAAAGAGACAAATATAAAAGGAAACGGCAATAAAGGTAAACTCTGTCCGTTTTAGATATTTTGTTAGCTATTTATCAGTCGTATTGCTTGGGGATAGAAGCTGTTCAAGAGCCTGTTGAGACTTGATCGAACGGTACCTCTTGCCGTGCGGCAACAGAGAAAATAGTCTACGGCTTGGGTGGTTGTGGTCTTTGATGATTTTCCGGGCCTTATTTTCACACCGCCGGATATAGAGGTCCTGGATGGCAGGGAGCTCGGTCCCAGTGATGTACTGGGCTGTCTGCACAGCCCTCTGTAGCGCCATGCAATTGAGGGCGGTGCTATTGCCATACCAAGCAGTGATGCAGCCAGTCAATATGCTCTCAATGGTACAGCTGTAGATCCTTTTTAAGGATTTGAGGGCCCATGCCAAACCTTTTCAACCTCCTGAGGGGGAAGAGGCACTGTCGCGCCTTCAAGACTGTGCGTGTGTATTTGGACCATTTTAAGTCTTTTGTGGTTTCGACAACGAGTAACTTGAAGTTGTCTACCTGCTCCACTGCCACTCCGTCGATGTGGATGGGGGCGTCCGTGCCCCCCGTTTTCTCTAGTCCACGATCAGCCCCTTGGTCTTGCTGACGTTGAGGGAGAGATTGTTGCTCTGACCTTCACCCTGTAGGCTGACTCATTGTTCGCCGGTGTTGGAGTCGTGCGTGGGTGAACAAGGAGTACAGAAGGGGACTAAGCACACACCCCTGTGGGGCCCCTCTGTTAAGGGTCAGCCTGGTGGAGGTGATGTTGCCTACCCTCACCACCTCGGGTCGGCCCGTCAGGAAGTCCAGGATCCAGTTGCAGAGGCAGGTGTTCAGACCCAGAGTCTTAAGCTTGGTGACAAGCTTGTAGGGGATAATGGTGTTGAGTGCTGAGCTGTAGTCAGTGAACAGAATTCTCACATAGGTATTCTTCTTATCTCAGTGGGTGAGGGCAGTGTGGAGACCAATTGAGATTGTTGGGGTGGTATGCAAATTTGAGTGGCTGGGATAGTGCCGTTAATGTGTGCCATAACCAGCCTCTCAAAGAACTTAATGATTACAGAAGTGGTAATCATTGTGGCATGAAGCCTTAGAGTTCCTCGGAACAGGGATGATTGTGGTCAAGGATGATTGTGGTTTGAAGTACATGCTAGCCTCTGACTCTTTCTCCCTCCCCTTCTCAGTATCTAGACGGCCACCTGAGGTTCCTGGCCTTTTTCCTCCAGGAGGCCAGCCTCTACCTGGTCTGGAACAGAGCCAAAGAACTATGGGACTGCCTGGTCTCTGGGCCCGAAGTCTGCGAGCTGGACAGAGAGGTACCTACACATGTTACATAGTCGTGTGTGTGTGTGTGTGTGTGTGTGTGTGTGTGTGTGTGTGTGTGTGTGTGTGTGTGTGTGTGTGTGTGTGTGAATAAATAAAAAAACAAAGAAATCGTGCTGTTTGCCTAATATAAGGAATTAGAAATTATTTATAGTTTTACCTTTGACACTAAAGTATATTTTAGGAATTACATTTACTTTTAATACCTAAGTATATGTTAAACCAAAATCATTTTTTACTTTTACTCTAGTAGGATTTTACTTAAGTCATTTTCTGTTAAGGTATCTTTACTTGTACTCAAGTATGACAATTGTGTACTTTTTCCACCACTCTGACTTTACCTGTGTGTGTGTGTGTAGATGTGTTTTGAATGGTTCACTAAGGGCCAGCATGATCTGGAGAGTGATGTTCAGCAGCAGCTCTTCAAAGAGAAGATTCTCAAATTGGAGCCCTACGAGATTACTATGAATGGTGAGAGTGACACACACACACAATGTATCTTTTGTTTACATTTTTGTTGGCAGCCCACTCATTGACATAAAGTGCATTTGGAAAGTATTCAGACCATTCACTTTTTTCAAGTTTTGTTTAAACAATTGTAAAATTGATTAAATTAATATTTTTTCATCAATCTACACACAATACCCCATATAGACAAAGTGAAAACAGGTTTTAGATATTATTGCATATTTATTACAAATAAAACACAGAACCTTATTTGCATAAGTATTCAGACCCTTTGCTATTAGACTCCAAATTGAGCTTAGGTGCATCCTGTTTCCATTGGTCATCTGTGAGATGTTTCTACAACTTAATTGGAGTCCACCTGTGGTAAATTCTATTGCTTGTACAAGATTTAAAAGGCACACACCTGTCTAGATAAGCTCCCACAGTAAATATCAGAGCAAAAACCAAGCCATGAGGTCTAATTAATTGTCCATAGATCTCCAAGGCATGATTGTGTCGAGGCACAGATCTGGGGAAGGGTACCAAAAAATGTCTGCAGCATTGAAGGTCCCCAAGAACACAATGGCCTCCATCATTCTTAATTAGAAGAAGTTTGGAACCACCAAGACTTTTCCTAGAGCTAGCTGCCTGGCCTAACTGAGCAATCGGGGGAGAAGGGCCTTGGTCAGGGAAGTGACCAAGAGCTCAAGAGTTCCTCTATGGAGATGGGAGAACCTTCCAGAAGGACAACCATCTCTGCAGCACTCCACCAATCAGACATTTATGGTAGAGTGGCCAGACGGAAGCCACTCTTCAGTAAAAGGCACATGACTGCTCGCTTGGAATTTGCCAAAAGGCACCTAAAGGACTCTCAGACCATTAGAAACAAGATTCTCTTTTCTGATGAAACCAAGATTGAACTCTTTGGCCAAGCGAATGCCAAGCATCAGGTCTGGAGGAAACCTGGCAGCACCCCTACGGTGAAGCGTGGTGGCTGAGATTGCTGTGGGGTTGTTTTTCAGCAGCAGGGACTGGGAGACTAGTCAGATGAACGGAGCAAAGAAAAAAAGGGGGAAAAAACCTGCTCCAAAGTGCTCATGACCTCAGACTGGGGCGAAGGTTCATCTTCCAACAGGACAACAATCCTAAGAACACAGCCAAGACAACGCAGGAGTGACTTCGGGACAAGTCTGAATGTCCTTGAGTGGCCCAGCCAGAGCTCAGACTTCAACCCCATTGAACATCTCTGGAGAGACCTGAAAATAGCTGTGCAGCGACGCTCCCCATCCAACCTGACAGAGCTTGAGAGGATCTGCGAAGAAGTATGGGAGAAACTCCCCAAATACAGGTTTGAGAAGACTCAAGGCTGTAATCGCTGCCAAAGGTGCTTCGACAAAGTACTGAGTAAAGGGTCAGAATACTTATGTTAATAAACATCTCAAAACCAGTTTTTGCTTTGTCATTATGGGGTATTGTGTGTGTGTAGATTGAGGGCAACCAACAATTTAATCCATTTTACAATAAGGTTGTAACCTAACAAAATGTGGAAAAAGTCAAGGGGTCTGAATACTTTCCGAATGCTCTGCATGTAGATCTTACGTAGTGGCTTTAACCAGGGTTTTATTTGGGATTTTTCAGGCTTCAATCTGTTCAAGACCTTTTTTGAGAACGTCAACCTATGTGACCATCGCTTGAAACGCCAGGGGACTCAACTGGTGAGTCAGGACATGCACGCACAGTCTTGTTTTACTAACATTGATTCCCATTCAAAATCCTATTTTCCCTTACCCTAAACTTAACCCCAAAACTTAATCCTAAACCTAACCCTAATTCTAGAAATAGCCTTTTTCCTTATGAGGATCGCCAAAATGTCCCCAGATGGTTGCATTTTTTTTGGGTTCCCACAAGTATAGTTACATTTGTCTACACACCGCCCTTTTTAGGTCATTACATGAAATGAGTGCCTTATGCGTCCATTTGATATTTTAATTAGAAATTGTGCTCCAATATAGAATTTTAAAAACCTGTTATATTCAGATAAGTGCCCTTTTTTTAATATAGACCCCATGGAGAATTCAATAAATCTGATTTTGAATATGAATAAAGTGTTTTGTAGTGGAAAACTGAGTTGGTCGAGCATAACACATCAACCTTGTTACCCATATATAGACAGGCTAGAAATGTTTTACAAATTTCATTTTTTTTGTGAAGCTTGCATTCAATTGCCTGTTGCACAAAACAAGCTTCCATTTCTTCTGTCATAAAATAATATATGGCTGATTTTAAGATGAAATCATCAGACCTGTTACGGAAAACTCTGACATTATTTGGCACTTAAAGCGGCAACATATAACTTTTGGGGCGACCCAACAAAATTGACATAGAAATTTGAGTTAAATATCTGTCAGAAGTTTCATTTTAGCTTTTTTTTTACTTTCGGTTTTGTACACCAGCTTCAAACAGCTGAAAATACAGTATTTTGGTTATGGAAAATATTTTTTACAGCTGTTTAGATGGTACAATGAATCTCTACACTATAATTGCTTGTTTTGTCACTAACTGAAATTAAGCAAACTACTAGAATTTTAGAAACCAGGAAATGGCAGAGTGATATCTGTATTGTGCACCTTTAATAGGCATTAATAATACTAAAACTTTCTATAGTCCAGGTATACCCAAACTGGGGGTATGCGCAATGCCGTCGGGGGTACGCCAAATAAAAATTCACATTTAATTATTATTATTTTTTCTTCTCATTTTCAAACAGTACATTTATATTTTCCAATGGGACTATACATTTGTGAGTTTTTTTCTCTCGCCTGAGTAGCCTCGTTTCACTGGCAAAAATCTAATTAAACCATCTAGGAGTGCGCTCCTGTTCACACGCAACAAAAGATGGGGGACCTTCAGAGTGACACGTACAAAGAACAGCACTACTTCTTCATTTCTCAAAAGAAAAACATTGACCAATTTCTAAAGACTGACATCTAGTGGAAGCCATAGGAACTGCAACCAGGTTCCTAATAATTAGTGTATCCCATATTAAACCATTGGAAAATCCTATGACCTCAATTTCTCTTTTCCCTGGATGGTTTCTCCTCGGGGTTTCGCCTGCCAAATCAGTTCTGTTATACTCGGACATTATTTTAACATTTTTAGAAACTTTACTGTTTTCTATCCAAATCTACCAATTATATGTATATCCTAGCTTCTGGGCCTGAGTAACAGGCAGTTTACTTTGGGCATGCTTTTCATCCGGACAACAAAGTACTGCCCCCTAGCCTTAAGAAGTTTTAACAAATGTATCATATTGTGTGTGTGGCAGGCTTACAATGATGTCAAAAAACAACATTTGAGATTGCGCTGACCCTGGTGCTAGAGGGGTTACGCAGCTGGAGGTTGAATGTTTGAAGGTGTACAGGACTATAAAAAAACTTTGGGAACCACTGCTATAGTCTTATTCTATTTTTTATTTAAAAAAACATTTATGTTGAACATGTATGTGCTCTATTTAACAATGTTAAAATTAGGTGACATCTATTTTTTCCACCAAGTTACACATCTCAAAAGGCACCGACATGGTGGAACGACCCCTTTTTTATTAAATAATTTGGTTCATGACATGTCTAGACAGTCGTTCATCTCCATATCAGCATTGAGACATATTTTCAGAGCTGGAAAGTCATTTATGGACTCCAACAATCTGACAGTTTCTGTCAATTTATTCAGCATATGACGCTAACACTAGCATGACAGTTAGGATTAATGCACCTGAGGGACCTAAACACCCTAACCCTTTTATCATTACGGTCCTGTGTGTGTAGTTTGTGGAGCGGCTAGACCTGTCTGGGATGGACTTTATCTGGCGCATTGCCATGGAAACGCCTGACGAGGAGATCGCTAACGAGGCCATCCAGCTCATCATCACCTACAGCTACACCAACCTCAACCCAAAAATGAAGAAGGTGCGTGTGTGTGTGTGTGTGCAGGGTTTGATGGTGGATTACTTGAAAAAGGTAATCAGTTACTGATTAGAAATTACATGACCGTAAAAGTAATTTGTTATATAATCCATTGGAATGAGTAACACAATCTGATTACTTTTGGATTACTTGGTTAGCCAGCATCTGCCACATCAGTTTATGCTGCAGACTGATGAGTGACCTCTCTGCCCACCTGTCTCCCCTCTTGCCCACCCAACTCAGCGTTTTTGGGCAATTGCTGTCTCAGATACCTGTTGCATCTTCTTGATGAAATGGCATCAGTGCTAAAAAGTCAGTTTCATTGTCAAGTTGTAGGGAAAACATACCCAACTCTCATTCTTTGATTGTGCAGTTATAGTCCTACTGCACCCAGCCACCAAGGAGATAGTGCTCAGTAAAAGAGGAAATGGTCATTGGAATGTCTGGCCCACCTTTAGCATAACAGTCTGGAACGATAAAGTAGACATATGTAACGGATCCAAGAGAAATCTGATTATAAAATGAGTTGGATGATCAATTGTGCAAATATTCTGAATGTGTACTATTCTCAGTTTGCAAAAACACGTAGATCTGTCTGCCAAGACTGACAGGTATATTTCAGTGTACTTATTTCCACTGAAACTAGAGGGTTGGCTGTGTAAGCATCTGATTTGTCGTGTGTGTCATCTCAGGGCTTAGGAAGTGAACAAACAGGATGGACCTGTGTTAACTAATCTAAAGTGTCCTTTTGACAGAAAGATCCTGATGAAATGGGGGATAATTTAGTTCTCAATAAGCGGGGGTCTGATGTTTTTTTGTTTAATAAAGAAAGTTTCTGTAGAAACAATCGAAAGTAATTTGGCAGTTTTGGAGATTTTAAATAGATCCGAACAGAAAGGAGAAGTATCCATTTCCACTAAAAGGTGACACTCAGCACAGCTCTCAAAAACCTGCAATTTCTATTGCAGCACACATCTTGATATTAGATGAAGTAATTAGTTGTTTTTAAGAATATAACTAATTTGATTACGCCATTTTTATTTTAAGCAATCTGGGCTGAAGTTACTTCATTTTTGTAATACGATTACGTAATCCCTGTTACATGCAATCCGTTAGTACCCAAACCTGTGTGTGTGTGTGTGTGTGTGTGTGTGGGTCATGGTTACGATCTCTGCTATTGACTCTGTGTGTGTCTGTAGGATTCTGTGTCTTTACACAAGAAGTTCATTGCTGATTGTTACAAACGACTGGAGGCAGCCAGTTCAGCTCTAGGAGGCCCCACGTTGACTCATGCTGTTACCAGGGCAACCAAGATGCTGACGGCCACCGCCATGCCAACTGTTGCTACGTCGGTCCAATCACCTTCCAGGTCCACCAAACTGGTGATCATTGAGAGGCTGCTGCTATTGGCTGAGCGTTACGTCATCACTATCGAGGTAAGACCTCACACTGACCAAAATATGTAACACGGCATTTACAATTTTAGTTTTAAGCGTTAGACTACTTTCACCTACATGTCGTTATAAACCATTTCTATTTGGGGGATGAGAGCGTGACATGGAAAGATAGAAAAATGACTGTGTGTGTGTGTAGGATCTGTACTCTGTGCCTCGTACCATTCTACCTCACGGAGCGTCGTTCAATGGCCACCCTGTCTCTCTACACGTCACCTATGAGTCCACCAAAGACACCTTCACCCTGGAGGCCCACAGTAATGAAACTGTAGGCAGCATCCGCTGGAAGATCGCTGAGCACCTCAGCTGTCCAGTCGACAATGTCCAAATCTTTGCCAATGACAGCGTGGTGAGTGTGTGTGTGTGTGTTATTTGTGTGTCTTGTTGACTGAACAGTGTGTGTGACAGCATAGTAAGCCAAAAGATGGAAGTGTGTGTGTGTGACTGTGTATCATATGTATCTGTGCGTTTTGTGTAACTCTCTCTCTCCCCGTCTGTAGTTGACAATGAACCGGGACCAGAAGCTGCTGTCCCAGCTGGGGTTCAGTGATGAGCAGTCTTTGACAGTGAAGAGCTCTGGCACCGGCACGCCCTCTGGTGGCAGCTCTGAATCCTCCGCCTCCGCATCCTCCTCCAGCTCTGCGGTCTTCAACTCAGCCTACGCTATGGAACAGGTAAACCACACACAGTCACACACACACACAATCACTCACTGACATGCATATACGAACACATTGAGTTCATGTTTGGGTCTGATTATGTGCTAACGGTGTGTTTGTAGGAGAAGTCCCTTCCAGGTGTTGTCATGGCGTTGGTGTGCAACGTGTTTGAGATGCTCTACCAGCTGGCCAACCTGGACGAACCCCGGTGAGTTGTGCACGAACACACACAGATCCTTCAAGGACCTGGACCTGAATGTATGACGTTCCGTGTGTGTGTGTGTGTGTGTGTGTGTGTGTGTGTGTGTGTGTGTTCCAGGACAACCCTGCGTGTGCGTAAGCTGCTGCTGCTGATCCCAACAGACCCAGAGGTTCAGGACGCTCTAGATAACTTTGTTCCCAAAGAGTCCAGTGTCTGGAGTCACCAGGTACATTTACATTTAGTTCTATAGCGACTAACCCTTCAGTACTATAATAATCTAACCCTGTACTAGCAACCATCAGGTCAGACCCGGGGGGGTTAGTTTGGGTTGAAATGATGAGGACAGTTCAACCCCTCTGACCAGAGCCAGGATGATAACGTGTATAGCGTTTCCTGTGTGTGTCTGCTGTAGAAGACGCTGTTCACCCTGGGTCAGGGGTCAGGCTCTCGGTCTCCGTCTCTGGGTTCTAAGCAGCAGCACCAGCCCAGTGCTGCCTCCATCTTGGAATCACTCTTCAGATCCTCTGCTCCCGGGATGTCCACCTTCAGAGTCCTCTACAACCTAGAGGTACACACACTCCTATACACACACACACACACACACACACACACACACACACACACATTTGTGCACGGACACACTTCACACACTTCTTTCTGTGACCTCTCTCTTTCTTCTCCTTTCTCTCTTTCTTTCTCAAGGTGTTGAGTTCTAAGTTGATGCCAACCTCAGATGATGAGATGGCTAAGACCAGTGTCAAGTCTTTCTGTGAGAACTTCCTGAAAGCTGGAGGTCTCAGTTTGGTGGTGAACGTGATGCAGCGAGACTCTATTCCCTCTGAGGTGGACTATGAGACCAGACAGGGAGTCTACTCCATCTGTCTACAACTGGCCAGGTACACACACACACACACACACACACACACACACACACAGTGGCGGTTCTAGCTTGTATGGCTCCCTGGGCGAACCCCCACCCACCATTCTACACTAACTGCAATTTTTATTCAGACACAACAACACAAATAAATAATCATACCATTTAAACTATATAAATATAAAATATAAACAAAAATAAGTCATAAATCTAAAAAATAAGTAAGACAAATAGAAACAAATTTGTGTTGATTTGGCACTCGAGCATCAATACATTACCCATCCCCCAACACTGTCAACCAAGAGTCAAGACTAAACCAATTCACCTTGGTGGTGTGCAGACTGGTTTTATTGTCGACTATACCTAAATCCACAACTGCGCGCGCACACACACACACACACACACACACACACACACACACGTTTAGATAAGTTGTTAGAGAGGTTGAATGTGATTGGAACTTTCTTTCCCCTGCAGGTTCCTATTGGTTGGCCAGAGTATGCCGTCGTTGCTGGATGATGATGTCATCCGAGAGGGCGACACATTGTCTAGTCGGCCGTTCCGTAACGCGGGGCGACCGGGGAGGCAGCTGTCGCTGTGTGGGACGCCAGAGAAGAGCTCCTATAGACAGATGTCTCTGTCTGAACGCTCCTCCATCAGAGTAGAGGAGATCATCCCGGCTGCACGCGTAGCTATACAGGTACACACACACACACCCTAATGCATACCTAATACACACACATCTTACACACACCTCTAACCATGTCTCTCCTCCATAGACGATGGAGGTGGGGGACTTCACCTCGACGTTGGCGTGCTTCATGCGTCTGACATGGGCAGCAGCCGCCGGCCGATTGGACCTCGTCGGAAGTCCACAGCCAATCAGACCAGAGCACAGCTCGCTCCTCCCACTTGGGGTCCGCACCCGTGTCAGCAGCACTGGTGAGAGACACACACATACAAGGCACTGGTGGAATATATTGACACACATTTAACAACATACACATCAGTCTGAATTGTGAGCAATGAAATGGATGGTCTGTTACGCTCTTCTGATTCTTTGGCCTTATACTGAGGATTTCTCTCTCTCTCCTCTCTCTCTTTATACATCTCCCTTCCTCTGTCTCGCTCTCTCTCGACAGGAAGTAACTGCAGTTCCAGCAGTGAGGGTGAAGCGCCACCCACAGCTCTGCATGCTGGCATATGCGTGAAGCAGCAGAGTGTTTCTATTAAAGACTGCATCATCGCTAGAGAGGCCCTGTCACTACTGGTCACCTGTCTACAGCTACGAACACAGCAGCTAGGTAACACACACACATACTCTGTCTCTACTGGTCACCTGTCTACAGCTACGAACACAGCAGCTAGGTAACACATACACACATACTCTGTCTCTACTGGTCACCTGTCTACAGCTACGGACACAGTAGTTAGGTAACACACACACTGTCTCTACAACACACACACATACACACACTGTCTCTACTGGTCACCTGTCTACGGCTATGGACACAGCAGTTAGGTAACACACACACACACACACTGTCTCTACTGGTCTCGTGTCTACGGCTACGAACACTGCAGCTAGGTAACACACACTGACATTTTCAAACCCTGACCCAGTCTGTAATCCCTACATGTTTCAAGCAGTCCACCATAGTCCCTGTGCCCAATAATGCCAAGGTAACCTGTCTAAATGACTATCGCCCTGTAGCACTCGCATCTGTAGCCATGAAATGATTAGAAAGGCTGGTCATTGCTCACATCAACACCATTATCCTAGAAACATAGACACACTCCAATTCGCATACGGCCCAACAGATCCACAGATGACGCAATCTCTATTGCACTCCACACTGGCCTTCCCCATCTGGACAAAAGGAACACCTACGTGAGAATGCTGTTAATTGACTAAAGCTCAGTGTTCAACACCATAGTGCCCTCCAAGCTCATCACTAAGTTAAGTTCCCTGGCACTGAACGGATCTGGGACTTCCTGATGAGCCGCCCCCCAGGTGATGAGGGTAGGCAACAAAACATCTGCCATGCTGACCCTCACCACGGGTGTCCCTCGGGTGCGTGGTTAGTCCCCTCCTGTACTCCCTGTTCACCCACGACTGCATGGCCACGTACTACTTCAAAACCATCATTAAGTTTGCTGACGGCACGACAATGGTTGGCCTGATCATCGACGACGATGAGACAACCTATAGGGAGGAGGTCAGAGACCTGGCAGTGTGGTGCCAGGATGACAACCTCTCCCTCAACGTCATCAAGACAAAGGAGCTGATCGTGGACTACAGGAAACAACGGGCCGAGCACGCCCCCATTCACATCGACGGGGCTGTAGTGGAGGGGTCGAGAGCTTCAAGTTCTTCGGTGTCCACATCACTAAGGATCTATCTTAGTCCACACACACCAACACAGTCTTGAAGAGGGAATGACAACACCTCTTCCCCTCAGGAGGTTGAAAAGATTTGGCATGGGTCCTCAGATCCTCAAAAAGTTATACAGCTTCACCATTGTGAGCAGCTTGACTGGCGGCATCACCGCTTGGTATGGCAACTGCTTGGCACCTGACCGCAAGGCCCTACAGAGAGTAATGCGTACATCACTGTGGCCAAGCTCCCTGCCATCCAGGACCTGTATACCAGGCGGTGTCACAGGAAGGCCCTAAAAATGGTCACTTACCCCAGCCACACAAGTCCTAGACTGTTCTCTCTGCTACTGCATGGCAAGTGGTACCGATGCACCAAGTCTGGAACCAACAGAACCCTGAACAGCTTCTAACCCCAAGCCATAAAACAGCTAAATAGTTTGTTAAATAGTTAACCAAATAGCTACCTGGACTATCTGCATTGACCCTTTTTGCGCTAACTTTTTTTGTCTTATTCCATACGCTACTGTTTATTATCTGTGACTTTATTCTTAGTTCTATGTACATATCTACCTCAATTACCTCGTACCCCTGCACACCGACTCGGTATTGGTACCCCGCGTATAGAGCCAAGTTATCGCTACTCATTGTGTATTTATTATTTTGTGTTTTACTTTTCTATTACTTCTGTATTTTCTTTCTCTCTGCGTTGTTGGGAAGGGCCCGTAAGTAAGCATTTCACTGTTTGTATTCATCACATGCTTGGTAAACAACAGATGTAGACTGTGGCTTTGATTTGACACACAGACACTGTTTTTGTAAAGACGGAATGCTAACGGTGTGTTTGTCTCTCCAGGCTCATTCTACATCCTCCCCTGTGTCAGTGACTTCATCATCGACATCCTGCTAGGATCAGCCAGTGGAGAGGTAACTAGGATGTGTGTCGGTGTGTGAGACTGAGTGTGTGTGTGTGTGGGTTCTAACCCGTGTCTCTGTCAGATCCGGCGCGTGGCATGTGACCAGCTGTACACTCTGAGCCAATCGGACAGCTCTGCGTTCCCTGAGATCGTCAAACCCAACGTGTTCCTGCTCCGAGTCGTCCTCAGCTCCCAGCTGCCCCTCTGGAGCCCCACGTCTGTCATGAGAGGAGTCAACCAGAGGTACACACACGTGTTGTTGTCATTACTACTGGGAGGCAGTAGTAAGTTATGTTAAACAGCAGATGGCGCCAAATTATCCATGATAGATGGACTAACATGCTGACCACACCGCTTGCAATGATTTGAATAACATACATGTTATTCAATCATTGCATCCAAACTGCTTGCGTGTGTCAACGAGCGTCTGCGTAGCCAGGCGCTAAAATAGAACTTGGTTCTATTTGTGACTCCTGATGCGCTGCAAGTCCCGCCTCTCCCATCTCCTCATTGGTTTTTAGGAGCGTATACCAACGTGGGTGATTGAAAGATGAACTGAGGTCCACACTCCAGTCCAGTTGGTGGTGGTAATGCACCTTAAAGTTGGTGGCCAACCACCATATAACCTCCAAAGAAGAAGACTGACGCAGGAATGATTACTAGAAACAAACTCGGTTTACCCTTTTTATGTGTGGATTAATTGTCGGAGTTGAGGACCTTGTGCATTTCAGTTAAATAACAACTCAATGTTTATATCCCAGAACAAATTAGTAGCAATATCAATCTAACTAGCTAAATTACCATGAATGTTTAATGCTTTTCGACCTGTCCCCAAATTAATATAGTTGGTTCAGAGTTTGTTTCAACCTGCGTGTCCTGATCGCGTCTGGACAAAATCAACATGCGCGCGGATGCCCGCTCGCGCCCGGTCTAGTCAGCATGTAACTGGAAAATATCACTTAAAAGCTGATGTATAGTGTCATATAGCTGTAGCTAGTTGTAAGTGTATATGGATGTACAGCCCCACGGCCTGTTTTGTTCTGTGTATTTTGTCCTGTCTGTTGTCTATACCTGAGTGTAATATTGTTCTGTCTATCCAGGTTGCTGTCACAGTGTACTGAGTACTTTGACCTGCGATGTCAACTACTGGATGACTTGACCAGTAAGTTTATACACACACACACACACACACACCAACAGTTTTCCAACACTCATTGACTCATGATGAATGCTCCTGTCCCACTCCAGGTTCGGAGATGGAGGTGTTGTCAGTGAGTGCGGTGGCCATGTTGGAAGATGAGATCAGCTGGTTGGATAACTTTGAGCCCAGCTGGAGCTCTGAGATGGAGACCAGTGAGGCTGACAACATCCTGCAGGCTGGACACCTCCGCCTCATCAAAACACTACTGTCACTCTGTGGCACAGAGAAGGAACAACTGGGTGAGTACACACACACATTCATATACCGTGCCTTCGGAAAGTATTCAGACCCCTTGACTTTTCCCACATTTTGTTACGTTACAGCCTTGTTCTAAAATGTATTAAATAGTTTTCCCCCTCATCAGTCTACACACATTTCCCCATAATGACAAAGCAAAAACTGTTATGAATTTTTGCAAATGTAATAAAAAAAAAAAGTTATAACATTTACATAAGTATTCAGATCCTTTACTCAGTACTTTGTTGAAGCACCTTTGGCAGCGATTAGAGCCTCAAGTCTTCTTGGGTAAGACGCTACAAGCTTGGCACAGCTGTATTTGGGGAGTTTCTCTGCAGATCCTCTCAAGCTCTGTCGGGTTGGATGGGGAGCGTCGCTGTACAGCTTTTTTCAGGTCTCTCCAGAGATGTTCGATGGCTTCAAGTCCGGGCTCTGGCTGGGCCACTCAAGGACATTCAGAGACTTGTTCCGAAGCTGCTCCTGCGTTGTTTTGGCTTTGTGCTTAGGGTCGTTGTCCTGTTGGAAGGTGACCCTTTGCCCCAGTCTGTCAATGATCTCTCTGTACTCTGCTTCACCGTAGGGATGGTACTAGGTTTCCTCCAGACATGATGCTTGGCATTCAGACCAAAGAGTTCAGTCTTGGTTTCAGAGAGAATCTTGTTTCTCATGGTCAGAGTCCTTTAGGTGCCTTTTGGTAAACTCCAAGCGGGCGGTCATGTGCCTTTTACTGAAGAGTGGCTTCCGTCTGGCCACTCTACCATAAAGGCCTGATTGGTGGAGTGCTGCAGGGATGGTTGTGCTTCTGGAAGGTTCTCCCATCTCCACAGAGGAACTCTGGAGCTCTGTCAGTGTGACCATCGGGTTCTTGGTCACCTCCCTGACCTAGGACCTTCTCCCCCGATTGCTCAGTTTGGCCGGGCGGCCAGCTGTAGGAAGAGTCTTGGTGGTTCCTAACTTCTTCTATTTAAGAATGATGGAGGCCACTGTCTTCTTGGCGACCTTCAATGCTGCAGACATTTTTTGGTACCCTTCCCCAAATCTGTGCCTCGACACAATCCTGTCTAGGAGCTCTACGGACAATTCCTTTGACCTAATGGCTTGGTTTTTGCTTTGACATGCACTGTCAACTGTGGGACCTTATATAGACAGGTGTGTGTGTGTGTGTGTGTGTGTGCCTTTCCACCTGGACACACACCTGGACAGCCAGTCTGTACACACACATCAGAACACAGACAGCCAGACATACACACATATAGATCAGATCCTTTAAGGTTACATTTTTCGAATGCTTTGCTGTGGTAGGGAGACGCTACAGCACCAAGCACAGTTGCAAGTTACACTGAACAAAAATATAAACCACATATAAAGTGTTGGTCCCTTGGTTCATAAGATAAATGATCCCAGAAATGTTCCTTACGCACTTATTTCTCTCAAATTTTGGGCACAAATTTGTTTATCTCCCTGTTAGTGAGCATTTCTCCTTTGTCAAGATAATCCATCCACCTGACAGGTCTGGCATATCAAGAAGGTGATTAAACAGGATGATCATTCCACAGGTGTACCTTGTGCTAGGGACAATAAAAGGCCACTCTAAAATGGGCAGTTTTGTGTCACACAGCACAATGTCACAGATGTTACAGATGTTTTGAGGGAGCGTATAATTAGCATGAATGTCTAATGTTCATTTCTCTACCATAAGCCGCATCCAACACCGTTTTAGAGAATTTGGCAGTACGTCCAACCGGCCTCACAACCGCAGACACACATGTATGGCGTCGTGTTGGCGAGTGGATTGCTGATGTCAACATTGTGAACAGAGTGCCCCATGGTGGCGGTGCGGTTATTGTATGGGCAGGCATAAGTCACGGACAACAAACAATGCATTTTATCGATGGCAATTTGAATGACGAGATCCTGAGGCCCATAGTCGTGCCTGTCATCGGCCGCCATAATCTCATGTTTCAGCATGATGATGGACGACCCCATGTCGCAAGGATATGTACACTTCCTCGAAGCTAAAAATGTCCGTTCTTCCATGGCCTGCATACTCACCAAACATGTCACCCATTCACCATGTTTGGGATACTCTGGATTGATGTGTAAAACAGTGTATTCCAGTTCCCGCTTTTTTTTTATTGACTGTTGTCCTTATATGAACTGTAACTGTATAATCTTAGACATTTTTGCATGTTGCATTTTTATATTTTTGTTCAGTATCATTTCCTGTCTTCTAACATTACAACACAGTCCAGGCAGTTCGGATTTGAAAGTCGCCAAATACAAGGCTTTCACATTTACAGCATGTGCGTTTTCTCTGCAGGTCCCTCTCTAATCCAGCAGCTGTTAGATGACTTCCTCTTCCGAGCATCCCGCATCATCCTGAACACTTCTAACCCCGCCTCCAGCTCCCCCCCCAGCCACGACTTCTTCCCCAAGTGCAGCACGGCCAGCAGCAGACTGGCAGCCTACGAGGTGCTGGTGATGCTGGCAGACAGCTCTGTGGCCAACCTACAGCTCATCACCAGAGAACTGCTGTCCATGCACCACCAGTCAGACCCTTCGCTCAGCAAGGAGTTTGACGTGAGTCGCACAAATTTTTGTTCTCGTGCGCACGCACACACACAGATGGGTGTAACGGTTTACCAAATCCGCGGTTTGGTACGTTTTGCATTCACATTTCACAATGTTCCTGACGTTGTCTGTTGTGACTGGATTGTTATGTTGGGCCTTAAGTTTCCGCTCTGATGCTGCATTTGTAGGGAGGTGGAAGTTTACCAGTTATGAAGTCGTAAATACCAGTTGGATGCGTTCATGTGATTTTTTTTTTTTTTTTTAACTCGTTGAGAAACGCTGATTGGCTAATGGCCAACAACGCTGCGTCAACCATAAACTAAAAGAATAGCTATCATGCTTGCAAACAAATTATAGAGTTCAAAAACCACATAAATAGATTGCTTTTTTTATAAATAATGTTTTGTTACAAATAATGTTTTGTTACATTTAACTGCCAGAAATGCTGTTGTACATTTCCTTAGCAGGTGATGTCAGAGGTCAGCATGTGAGAGAAGTGGGTTCTCAGGATGATAGACTAGTTTCCCACTAGTAATTATGAGTTTGACGACCGTTCAAGTGTATTTTTTCCCCCCCAGTCGTATATGGTAAATTCCCACTTCCATCTCGGTTACGAACGAACCGTGACACTACCTCCTTCAGTGCCAGATGGGTACTTGTGACTCATAAAGTGTCTGTAGCATGATACATCTCCTTCCGGGGTAATGTGATAGGCTTTAACTGTTAAGTAAGACCAACACAGTGTACATTGGTCAATTCATGGAAAGCTTTGGCTTGCTTATATAGAGTGGGTAGTCTACTTCCTGTTTGCTGAAATAGGTGCGAGAGGGAAATTCGTAACGTTGGCTCGAGTACTTTCACGAGGTGCTGTGGGGAAAAAACTATTCTCAACCACAGAGAATAGTCTACCTGTCGCTCTTGTAAGTTCTTTGGCTCTGTCACAATCCGCTGCCAAGGGCTGCTTGAATGCAGAGGGGAGACGATGCATTGTTTTCTTTGCGTTTCCGTCTTGCTCCGGTATACTGGGGTGATGTCGGCGTAAATGTGTCAACCATATTTGAGGCGTTGTCCATCGTTGTTGTAATCTACTGGGAAGCCAAAATGTTCCCAAAAGGGAGATTTAAACGATGGTGGTGGGAACGTCCAATCCTGGTTTATCGACCCCAGGACAGTTTGAAATGCGGCAGTTAAGATTTGAATTTGGATTACAACGTGTGCATAGGCTCTAGTTGTGTTAACGGAATAGCCTGAAATATCTTTTCAGCTCAGATTTACTGGAGACATTGGCCTACCATGCAGCGTAGGCACAGCCTATAGGCCTAGTGTTGTTCTGTTTTTTTATGTATTCATTCGGGTTCACAGTGCGGAACAAACGGGGTCTCCGTACCAAACGGTTCGGTATGAATACGTGTACCGTTACTACCCTGGTGTGCGCTCACACACAACAAACACACGTGAATGGAGAAATGCTTGATAGAACTGAAGTGTTTACAGGTATGTAATGTGTCTAACTCTCTTCTCCTATTCCCTCCTTCCGTGCCCCTCTCCCAGTTCCTACCGCCGGTGGACAGTCGTTCTGTGTCGGGGTTCGTAGGGTTAAAGAACGGTGGAGCCACCTGCTATATGAATGCTGTGTTCCAGCAGCTGTACATGCAGCCTGGCCTGGCTGAGGCCTTTCTGTCTATAGAGGACGACACGGAGCAGCCAGACGAGAGTGTTTTCTGTCAGGTCCAGTCTCTGTTCGGACACCTGATGGAGAGCAAGCTGCAGTACTACGTCCCTGAGAACTTCTGGAAGGTATCCGAACATGCGCAGACGTGCACACACACTTATTCAAGTACACTACACAGTACATACTCGACTAACTACACGTGTTTCCTTCGAAAATAATGAATGCTTTTGTTTCTGTAGATCTTTAAGATGTGGAATAAGGAGCTGTATGTACGAGAGCAACAGGATGCTTATGAGTTCTTCACTTCACTGGTGGACCAGTTGGACGAGCACCTTAAGGTTACACACACTCCACCATTCACATCTACTTATCACACATATTTGTACTATAATGTGACACACACCTTTTATTATTGACATATTGAGATGTTGTCTGTTTTGTTCTTTAGAAAATCGGCCGTGAGCAGATCTTTAAGAACACTTTCCAGGGTATCTTCTCTGATCAGAAGATCTGCAAAGACTGTCCTCACCGGTGAGCTCACACACACACGCGTACACACACACACAGCCATCACTTCGAAACCCATTAACTATAACCTCTGACCCCTGATCGTAGATATGAGCGAGAGGAGACGTTTATGGCGCTGAACCTGGGTGTGACTTCGTGTCAGAGTCTGGAGATCTCATTGGACCAGTTCGTCAGGGGGGAGGTGCTAGAAGGAACCAACGCCTACTATTGCGAGAAGTGCAAGGAGAAGGTGTGTGTGTGTGTGTGTGTGTGTGTGTGTGTGTGTGTGTGTGTGTGTGTTTGCATAAAGAGGATGTGTGTGTAAACAGGATGTTTATTAACCCCTGGTCGGGCTCCAGCGAAAAATCCTATCGCCATTAGCATAACGAAATTTAATATATATATTTTTTTCAAATATAGGACTATGTTATATCGTTTTATAGATACACCTCTCCTGAATCGAACCACGTTGTCCGATTTCAAAAAGGCTTTACAGCAAAAGCAAAACATTTAGATTATGTTAGAGGAGTATATCGTAAAAGTAGCCACATAGCCATTTTCCGACCAACCACATGCATCACAAATAACCAAAAAACAGCTAAATGCAGCACTAACCTTTGACAATCTTCATCAGATGACACCCCTAGGACATCATGTTACACAATACATGCATTCTTTTGTTCGATAAAGTTCATATTTATATATAAAAACAGCATTTTACATCGGTGCGTGACGTTGACTAACTATTTTCCCTCAAATGCATCCGGTGAAACAGCGCTACAATTTACTAAATTACTATTCGAAAACATTTTTAAAATGTAATATTGTCATTCTAAGATTTATAGATGAATATCTCTTGAAAGCACCTGTAATGCCAGATGTAAAAATAACTTTATTGGGTAATCACACTTTGCGATAAAAGGGGATGCGATACTCAGAAAAATAGGCTAGCAATACAGGTCAGCGCCATCTTGGAACAATCGCATATCAAATCTAGTCTTGTATACTATTGTCAATAATCCCTTACCTTTGATTATCTTCCTCAGAAAGCACTTCCAGGAATCCCAGGTCCACAACAAATGTATTTTCGTTCGAAAAAGTCCATCCTTTACTTCCCAATAGCTTGTTCTTGTTAGCGCGTTCTGAAGGCTGCTCCAAAACTTCCGTCGGCTGCGGGACTTCTCTTTCAATAAAATGCTTTTTTTTTTAAATTTAGGTTTGTTCAAACATGTCAAACGTTGTATAACATAAATCTTTAGGGCCTTTTTCAACCAGAGCTCCAATAAGATTCAAGGGGGACGATTGCATTGTGTTTCAAAACGTTTCAAAAGGGGAGGGTAGCCAGGGGCGCCGGCATCATAATGGTGATGGCCCTCTCCGTGTGACCACGTTCCACTGCGTCTCATTCATTCAGTTTCCACAGTAGAAGGCTCAAATCACTTTGTAAAGACTGGGGACATCTAGTGGAAGCAATAGGAAGTGCTCAATGAACCATTGCTCACTGTGTGATTTACAGGCAAACTGATGAAGTTGAGTCCACAATTCATAATTCCACTTCCTGTTACGATCGGTCTTGGGGTTTTGACTGCCATATGAGTTCTGTTATACTCACAGACACCATTCAAACAGTTTTAGAAACTTTAGGGTGTTTTCTATCCACAAGTATTAATTATATGCATATCCTAGCTTCTGAGTTTGAGTAGGAGGCCGTTTAAAATGGGCACAATTTTTTTTCAAAAATCGCTGTAGCGCCCCCTATCCTAGGCGAACGACAAGAGGTTAAGTCGATGTCCAGTGTTGGTGTACATGTATGTTAACTTGGTGTGTGTATCTCTCCAGCGTACCACGGTGAAGCGGACCTGCATAAAGTCCCTGCCCAGTGTTCTCTGTATCCATCTGATGCGCTTCGGCTTCGACTGGGAGAGCGGACGCTCCATCAAATACGACGAGCAGATCAGGTTTCCCTGGGTGCTGAACATGGAGCCCTACACAGTGTCTGGCATGGCTCGTCAGGATGGGGGGGCGGAGGGGGGGGAGGGCCGGGGGGAGGCAGGTGGCTCACCCAGGAAGAAGGTCACTATCTCTGAGAACTACGAGCTTGTGGGAGTCGTAGTCCACAGCGGACAGGCACACGCTGGACATTACTACTCCTTCATAAAGGACCGACGGTGAGAGACTAACACTTAAGTGTTATAAACAAATATCGCATTTTAAAGACAAGGAAATTACATTGATCACAAATAGTCATCTTACCATTCTGCTCTCCTCTCCTGTAGGGGAAGTGCTAGAGGGAGGTGGTATAAGTTTAATGACAATGTGGTCGAGGAGTTTGACATGAACGACGAGACACTGGAATACGAGTGCTTTGGAGGAGAGTACCGGCCTAAAGTCTATGATCAGTGTAAGTCCTATTTAACAGGTAGACCAAATAGTGGATGTAAATGGAACATTCTCAGCGCTAACATTTTTGGGGTCCCTCTGGGTAGTGTCCTTGGTCCCCTTTTTTTCAGTTCCTTCTGTGCATTAACGGCAAACTTATGAAATATCCAACATAACATCAGTTTGTTTGTGTGTGTAGCTAACCCCTACCCGGATGTGCGGCGGCGGTATTGGAATGCCTACATGTTGTTCTACCAGAGGATCAGTGACCAGAACTCTCCTGTTCTCCCTAAGAAGAGCAGAGTCAGCGTCATGAGGCAAGAGGCAGAAGACCTCACGCTGTGAGTCTCACACACACACACACACACACACACACACACACACACACACACACACACAGCCTACATACACACACCTCATGCACACACACACGACTCACACTGTAACCCTCTCTCTTCCATGTAGTTCGGCGCCCTCTAGCCCAGACGTCAGTCCCCAGTCGTCCCCTCGCCCTGCCAGGGCCAACAATGACCGTCTCTCTGTCCTGACCCGCCTCGTACGGAAGGGAGAGAAGAAAGGACTGTTTGTGGAGAAGATGCCTGCTAGGATCTACCAGGTAACTACGCTGGACTGGTTCGGTGGACCACGTTTTGTAATCAGTCACCTTGCCTGAGACCTGAGGACTTTAAAAAAGCCCCCTGTGTTAATGCCTAGGCTTTAGCTCAGTTCGCTAATCAAATGTTATTGGTCACATACACATATTTAGCAGATGTTATTGCGGGTGTAGCGAAATGCTTTTGTTCCTAGCTCCAACAGTGCAGTATAACACTGTCTTGTGGCGCACAGACAAACTCCTCTTCCCTTCCCCCTCCACTTCTGTGTCTCTCTCTCTCTGTGTCTCTCTCTCTCTGTGTCTCTCTCTCTGTGTGTCTCTCTCTCTCTCTGTGTGTCTCTCTCTCTCTCTGTGTCTCTCTCTCTCTGTGTCTCTCTCTCTCTGTGTCTCTCTCTCTCTGTGTCTCTCAATTCAATTCAATTCAATTCAATTCGCTTTATTGGCATGACGTAACAATGTACATATTGCCAAAGCTTACTTTGGATATTTACAATATAAAAAATAAATAAAAATGAGAATCAAAAATTGTCAACGGGACAACAGTAACAACAATCTCTCTCTCTCTCTCTCTGTGTCTCTCTCTCTCTCTCTGTCTCTCTCTGTCTCTCTCTGTCTCTCTCTCCTCTCTCTCTCTGTGTCTCTCTCTCTCTCTCTCTCTGTGTCTCTCTCTCATCCTCCTCTCTCTCTTGTCTCTCTGTCTCCACCTCCTCCCCCTGTTCTCTCCTCG